>NC_136000.1:31881858-32181858 GCF_048128805.1 Centroberyx gerrardi
ACTCCAATTTCTTCTGTTGTTTCCAAGACAGAACTATTAAATTATGTAGTAGTTATGTAGAAAATTAGAAATTAGAGGAAGGAATTCAACAAATAACTATATTATAGAACTATATGAATAATTATTGGGTTACCAAATTCACCTCTGCCTATTATTTTTCCAATAAATAGTTTATAGTTTTGCAGTTCTTTCCAGGAAACTCTTTTAGAAATTGACAGACTGATGGCGTTTTCTATATACTACATCATTTCATGGTTCTTTTCAGGAAACTTCATGCAACAGTAACCTCATAATCAAAGTATGAGTTCACCGGCTTATTCTAACCAAGTCGTGACGTTTACACGTGTCGACCCAAAAAACAAGTCACTTGTTTAACTGGGTTAAGAAGACGATTCCGAAAAAGTGTCTTGCTGACGTCGGCTATGTTTCCGTCAGCAAGACACTTTTTAGGGAAACAGAATGCAGAAACTTTATCCTATAATATGTTTTGCAGTTGCCTAGACAAGACGACTTGTGACCAGACGGTTCCTGGTTCAAATCCCGGACTGGCAGGGAAAATGTGGGTGGGGAAAGCGAATGTGAAGCAGGGTGTTGCATGGAGCTCAGTTCACCTTCCCAGGATAAATTACCTAAAAAAAAAAATCCAAATGAACAGTTTTTTCTCCATTGAGAAATAAGAGTACTTCTTTATTGACGGATTATCTTTTTTTGGCCGTGCATTTGTTTTTTGTGTTTTTTGATCATTCGCCCTACTGTGAAAGCTACACCAACACTGGCAGGGCGAGACAGAGGGGGAAGCCAAATCTGAAGTGAGGATGAGTTGTATTAGCAGGGTGGATGACAAGACAGACCGACTGCAGTGTTTGTTCTGCGTCCAGCTGCTAAACTTAGCCCAGCGAAACCATGATCTTGTTCTTCAACAAAGCCAGGAGCATTAGGAAAGGCATAGAACACCAACTCACACACATACACACAGACATCAGAATTCCTACCCTATATACTCAATGACGAAAAGGCATCGCAAACCTGTTTTCCCTCCCAGCTCAAAAATATACACTGCCCGTCAAAAGTTTAGGGACACCTGATTGAATGTACTATGTTTTTCATTCTCTTAAAGCCATTTTGATCTAAAGGCTTATGCTTAAATACTTGAAATTAGTTTCTTAGACAAATATAAATGGTGAAGTTGATCCTATGTATGAATTTCTTTCCAAAGCCTTTGCCTTTCCATCAAGGCAAAGGGCGGCTACTTTAAAGAATCTAAAATATAAGATAGTTTTGATTTGTTTAACACTTTTTTGGTCACTGCATAATTCCATTTGTGTTATTTCATAGTTTTGATGTCTTTACCATTATTCTAAAATGTGGAAAAAAGTAAAAATAAAGAAAAATGTGGCGTCCCCAAACTTTTGATGGGCAGTGTAGCCATGTCTAATTTCTTCCCATTTGCATTCCCCATTACCACACCTCTCCACCTCGGTCCATTTGCTTTGCACATTTCATCACCTCTCTGTTCTGTTCGCCACCCTGGGTTATACTAAGCACGGGGTGTTTCAGTACAACTTTGATGCAAGATCAAAGGCTCACTTCACTTTGCTGCATTAGAGCCAAAGTTGTTGCCAAAGCATTCCCTTCAACTAAACATACTACAATCCTTCTCACTCCTAGTCTAATCTCAGTATGTGAAGTATTGAGCTAGTGAATGGCCAATTATCCATCTGGTTGCTCTGATCTAGCTCTCTGATGGGGTGACAGTCACTATATACTGTATAACACAATGGCTTACCATGGTAAAAGCATTGTACTTTGGCTGTAAACAGTAATAGGTTGAGGTGCACCAATACCAGTTTTTCAGCACTGTACTTTTTACACTGATTTAACAGCTTATTGATGGACTCTCAAAAACAGCTTATTCAGAATAGATTAACAGATGAATAATAGTGTGGCAGGTAGGCAGAATAAAACAGAATGGCATTTAGCCTGCACAGCCAAGGCTCCTCTTCTAAACAACAGGTGCTATTACTATGAACTTGATAAATAGCAACATTTCAGCATTTTCATGCCAGGAAACAGTTTTCTCCTGCTGCAAATGTTTTATATTGCACCAAAGCTCATGACATTAAAGTGTGGATATCTGGAAGCTTCATTTGCCAATCTGAGTACAAGTACATGGGAGCTGAAGTGGCATCAGTCCTGATACTGCAGATAATATCATATATAGTAATAAGTTATTTTCAATGACCCAAATTGACTATGCATCCCGGGCTTTAGACCTGCAGCTAGATAACAATAGAGAAAACTTGACCAGGAAGCTCTAAGGGAAATACTACTGGTGTGTGATAACGTTACCACTCAAGTTTTTGATGGTTTAGAATTTTTTAATTGAACTGAGTTTATGGACTGAGCAAGTGTCATAACCACTGAGCTTATGGAATCCATTGAAAACCTATTGTATAATTTCAAAAATGCATTGCCATCCGTCTGAAAAATGAGCGTGTGATTGATGTGGAGAGGTTAGGTTTTCACCTCTCTCTCAAATCACAATAGATTCTTTTTTTCACTGTCCTGTCATGTCTTATGCCTGTTGTAATATTTTTCAGTGTAGAATGATTATGCGATGAATAGCGATGGAAACACATTTGCATTTATTATATCATATATAATCAATTATTATTATATATATTATATATTATTATAATTATTATATATAATAAATATTTATGCTGTGACCTTTGCAGCCAAAGTTTGTCTGTAAAATACTGTATCTGTCCACCGCAACCTCCCAGAAATATCATACACACATTGTGGTTATACTTATATCTCCATTAGCTGGTGCATTAGAATACAGACAACTGCATTTCAATACATTACATCATTTCAATACAACTGTATTGGCTTTGTTTTCATCTTCAGATAGCTTGAGATATGCTATAAAGCATCACAGAGTGGCTGGGTTGGTAAACATGAGTGTGCTGTGTGCAGTTTACTGACCTCACCTTACAGGATTTCTGGGTAGTCACACTCACTGGCGCCCCCCAGTGGCTCAACTGGTAGAGTGTGTAGCATTAAGGCTAAATATAATCGCAGCGGCTACTGTCGATCTCTAGTGAACTGTCAGATGAAGGCAAAAAATAATAACTCACTGCCATTTTGAGCTGCCAACGTGTGAAATTGCCTACTGTAGCTTTAATAATAAGTAAACTAAGCCAGGCATTCAGCCAGGCATCCTCCTCTATCACTCTCTTTATGCCCATCCTTCTCCCTTTCTTTCTGGCCCACTCTATCCTACACTCTCTCTCTCAATCCTTCATCAAGTTAAGATGGGAGTAGAGTTACCATCAACCCTATCATGGTGACACATCAGTAATGTGAGACGGCTTTAAACTGTTGAACACTCCAAAGCCTGCTATGGCACATCAACTTTTGTAAAGTGGTATGCACTTATGCACACACTCTTGGCCACGTAACTATGCATGCACACACGGACGCAACAGCTTTTCATGGCATCGCAGCCGCCTGTCATGCTCTCTGGGAAGGGACTCGCCCCAAGAGGAAGTTATAGTCATTGCTGTCATGAGTGAAACTTATATGATGGAAGCCCATAATTATGCATGCACATTTTCCCTAGAAAGAAAGGTATTGGGCCTCATTCACAAAAGCTTTTCTTAAATTCCTCTTACTTTTGTTCTTGAGAAGTGTCTATGAAAAATCAACATGGAATTCATGAAACATAGAAAACCCCTCAATTTTGTGCGTACCCTGGACACTGATTTGATTCACAGCATCTCTATCAGATGATAAGCTCACACCTAGGTGTACTCTGTGGCGTATGATGATAATTACATGATTGCTCCTGAGGGGTCTGAGGGTCGGTCAGGGCATAACCTCTATCACCTAGAGACAAACTAGTGAAGTATTACGCAATTTCAATCAGGAAGACTACCTAAATCATTCATTCATTCATGCTTTCTCTTTACCCAATCAGAGTTGGCGAACACTTTCCCTCTTTTTCCAGAGAACCAATCAGAGTTAGCCGTCACTTCCCTCTCTTTTTCAAAGAGCCAATCGTCTAAGTGACGGGAGTATAAACACCTCACCTACTATGCTATTATGCTACTCACAGAACTATGCTGTATGCTGCTGTCATTCCAGTCGCTGTGCTTACCTTCGCCCCTCCTCCACCCATCACCACCAATGTCCAGGCTCCAGAGGAACTCCCCAAGGGGACAGAGTTTCCTAATTCCTACGTCCATCCCGAATGTACTCCTAACTTCACAAATGGGAGGAGCTCCTCCATGGAGCTTACGCCAAAGTTTCCATCATGTTTCATGTCATGAATAAAGTTTTGCATTTGAGCATTCATCCTAGTCTCTCCTGATTTAAGTTAGCCTTGAGACCCTGGTTAATTTAACTTCCATTGAGTCAGTGGAAAACGTCACTTACCAATGCACTGTGCATCTCCAGCAGCACCCTGGCCAAGACGCGCGACCACCCTGCTGTTCTGCAGCACCAACAAGTCGGGAAATCACATTTAGGGGGTGTAGATTGCAGTGTTGGGCAAGCTACTTGGAAAATGTAGTGAGCTAAGCTACCAGATAATCTACATTAAATGAAGCTCCACTACACTGAAGCTATTCCCAGAGAAATGTAGTTAGCTAAGCTGCGAGCAACATGGCAAAAGTAGTTTGCTACATCAAAGCAATTTTTTTTTTTTTTTCGGGCCAACTTCATGCCAAATCAATGTTATCTCAGTGATCAAGAAAAACTGTCAGTCAAACAAATAGGCAGCAAAAAATGTTCAGTTCAATTGTTTATTATAAAAAAAAAAGCTGTGCCTTTGCGAGCAACTGCTCTTATAACAATACCAATTTGGCAACAAAAACAAAGAAAAAAACGTATGTTTGTTTGCATGTGTGTGTGTGTGTGTGTGTGTGTGTGTGTGTGTGTGTATATATATACCTGTTTGCGTGTGTATGCTCAATCTAGTGAAGACTTGGGCACATTTGCAGGATAAAGCTGTGGAGACTTACTTTAACAAACTCTTTTAACTCAACTCAAACCACAGTAGCAAAAGAATAAAGACCTGACGTGTGTTAACTGTATTCTCCTGCACCAGAGACGTCGCAGGCATCAGCCCAAGGATTGGTCTGTGATGTCACCATCATATGGAAGTGCTTCCGTCGGCTACACAGACACAGTTCCTCCGTGTATGGCGCCAGCGTCACGTACCGATCCTGAGCAGTTTTATTCCAGACCGCAGCAGAAAGGTCTGCTGCGCTTGAGTTTTAGAAATGCCTGGGAGAATGTAGCTTTTGTGGACGCTAAAACTACTTGATCAATAAAACAGCTTCGCTACTGAAAACGCTATTTGATTCAAAAACAGCGACGCTACGACCACGCTACTGAGAAATGTAATTAAACTAGTAGCGCCGCTACTTGTAGCGACGTTACTGCCCAACACTGGTAGATTGGCATCACAGATTAATTGCATGTTTATGGAATAGTATTGCTTGCTGTTTAAATTAGGAAAGACTTTTTAGATGGTGTTTTGATGCGCACGTGTGCAGTGTATTGCTCCGATGGTCTTTCGCAGACCAGCAACAGCAACAGACTCAGATAAAAAAGACATTTCCATAGAAATGTCTTTTTTATCTGAGTCTGTTCTAAAACAGAATTTCATATATTGTGGTGGCAGCTTGTTTCTCAGTGTTGGACCAATTTGTTTTTTCTTTGGTTTTTATATTATCTTTAGGGCATTTCTGCTTTGTTAGACAGTAGGGCTGTGACATTGACATTCGATAATCGATAAATTAAAAAAAATAAATGATCAATGTCACGGCCCTATTAGACAGTGCAGTTGAGAGAGAGAGGGATGACTGACGACAAAGGTCCCAGGCCAGATTTGAACCAAGGACGTCACGGTTAAATGGTACTCGCCTTAGACCACGGAGCCACCATTTATTCCAAGAGAGGAGGAAAAACCTACCTGACACTGGGTATTTAGAACAGAAAATGTAAAAGCTTTCATCCAGGGGCGGAGCTAGACTCTCAGCACAGAGGGGGCGGAGTATTCTCGAGGGGCCCTTCTGATAAAGTCATTTTAAAATTCACAACTGTAAAATAGCTGATATATCCTATCCTATCCTATCCATAAACACAAATTGTCACTTATTGATCCAAGCAAGCCAATGTCTAAGAAAACATACAGTGAAGCCAGAGCCACTTTGTCAGAGAAGCTTGTTCTGAAGAACAAAAAAAGAAAACAGGTTGCCAGTCGCGTTCAAATGTTTCAGCACCGAGGCAGTTCAGCACCACAGACACCACCACACAGACAGCTGTCTATCGGCGGTGGTGCTGAACGCCGACAGGCCAGGTGCATTGTCTCAGTACCATGTCTTTCTTACACGGGAATAACATAAACATAAAATAGACACAGCGGTCTACAACACTATACTAGGGCTGCACGATTCTGAATAAAATGACAATCTTGATTTTCTTGCTTAGAATTGAGATCACGATTGTCTCTCACGATTCTTAAGCAAAACCATTTTTATTATACACTTTTACTGCACTCTTTTGCCTGATACAGACAGAAACAACAAAAAATATGATATTGACTGTAATGGGACTGTCACATCAACTTTGCGGGTCAAATGGGCTTCACACAGAGTACACACACAATGTATAGATTAAATTCCAATGAAATTTAAATTGAATTAACGGTATTAAACTTCTCCAATCTCCAGCTGGTTTATCCTGCCATCCATACATTACATTCTGCGCACACTGACTGCACAGTGCAGCATTAACTATAGCCTTAATTACGAGTCTTTGGAAATTTACCTGGCTTCCTGAATCTTTTTTTCGGGTTGCGGATCGGTTTCGGGTCGTTGTTTTATGTGTATGAAAATGGGTCGGATGGATACATGTGTCAGATCGGGCTGTCGCGGGTTGAAAAAAACCTGACCCGCGCATCACTAACAGTAGATAACTTGTAATCGGCTGCCCTACAAACGTTAACGGTAGGTAGCATCATTACCTTGTGGTATTTAAGTAACGTTAGTGGAATTAGGTAGTTTAATTGATAACCGTATGACAATGCATTGAATTGAGTTCAAAACACGCGCTGTCGGCCTGATATGCGCTTGTTTTTTAGCAGACAAAATAGCTTAATTCAAATGCTTGATGAATCCAACACTTATCATAAAAACAATCAACTTACATCTCTCTTCTCTTATTTAGAACACAAGCTTTGAACAAGTGTTGTGTGTGTCTACTGTTCTCCGTCATGTCTCTCTCTGGAGTTGTTTTCCTTCCTGCCGGTTTCTGCCCGCTCTGCATGTGTGCATTTCGTCACATGGTGAGACGCAGTGTTGCCACTTGTTAGGAGCGCTTGATTTTATGCAATGGGTGTCCCTAATGAACATGCGGCAGAATCGTTGTCATTTAGGAATGAGATCGTATAGAGGTATGAATCGAGCCGCTCAGTAGGGGGGCCCCTACTGAGCGTGGGCCCTGGGGCGGTCGCCCCCTCTGCCCCTGCGGTCGCTCCGGTTATACTTTCATCAACTGGGTATAGGTTGAATTACTACTGTGTTAGATCAATAGAGAGTAGCAAAAGAGAGATTTATTTACATGTAACGGTGATGTATTATTACTTTAAAGCACTTTACATCACTCTTTACATCACTTTTTCTTGTTAATGTCAATCGAAAGGATCCGCTATTGCGGGTTCCTGACAATGCTGACAGCTGAGCATATTGTAGAACTCAAACTACTGAGTGCTAGAAGTTAAAGCTAGCCCTAGCCTAGTTAAAGCTAGCACTAGCCAAGATTTTTATGTAAAAAGTCTGAATCACAAAGTAGGGCTGCAACGGAGAAGAGCTTCCCATCCCCACTAGGATGCCACAGATTCACCCTATTTTCCCAAATTAAATTCAGGTGTCAGGTATGGTCACTGAACATTTCTGGGTAATGAAGTCCTTCAAACTTTAAAAAATTCAAACAGTTACCTCTCGCTGCCACTTGGGGCCGCCAAGGTGTGAAGTTGCCTAGTGCAGCTCTACAGAGGTTTCAACTTTTAGCAAAACTGCGCTTCACTTCAAAAAGTTTTTCAATATTCTTTCAATAGTTTCCCAAAGGTATCGGTTTAGTGCAGCTAGCTGGGGGGTAAAACACTGAATACTTGTCATTTTTGGGATGAAAATAGATACATTTTAAAGGTATTGAGTATCGGCACAAAACATCAGCTACCAGCAGGTTCAATACAAAAATATTTGTATTGGTTTTGGCCTTCAACAACCCATATCGGTCAAACCCTAGTTCACACTATTAATACAAAGGAGAGCTTTTATGACTGTCCAATGTCTTCTAAGGGACACATGCAGACACACACACACACACACACACACACACACACACACACACACACACACACTAGTGAAAACAGCAAGGTGACTGTGTGGGCGCGTGAGGTAACAGCAGTGAAAACAGATAGATCGACTGAGTTATGATGTACACCTGTGGCACACACACACACACGCGTACACTCACCCTACTTGCACACTCTATTGCCCTCGTTCTCACACACACTCTCGTGTAACTTCGTCCGTGACATCGCTATAGTAACGTAGCGTGTGAGAAACACACATGCATGGTCAGCAGTGCCGTACCAATGGCTGCAGAGGTTTAGGGTCAAACCATTTTACATTCCAATGCGGCCAAGGAATGTTTCAAGAGCAAAAACCACCCTAACACACATTTCCCCTTATGCTATTCTTATGATCATAGACAGCTCATTCAGTAGTTGTGAACATAAACAGCTCCTTCCCAAACATGCCATGTCCTCAACAGATGAAAAAAAAAATCTCCTCACGTTCCAACAAAGCCACAATCAACTTTGACTTTGCAATATTCAAATATAACAAGCACAAAATTTTCACAAATCCCAAATCTAGAAAACCATAAGGACTAAAGGGATGTGATATCATCAAGACACAAAACCTGAAATCAAATTCTGTTGCATCCCAACCAGGCCAGGTGGACTTTAAAAATGGATCTTTATTAGGGGAGACCGGGGCATGTCGTCACACTTTTTACTCATTGGTGTATTTTTCAGCATTGCCTTTCTACTGAGATACAATATATGTTTTTCGAGCTAGATTAAGGTGTTCTCTAAAAAATGGCATTTTTACATTTTTAATAATTTACCAAAATACGTTTTATTCAGAAGAGAATGAATGTAAATCTATTTCTAGCCAAAAAACTAATTATGACACCATGTCCTGAAATCAGTGTGACAACCAGGCCTTCCTGACAAAGGTCCCTTCCCTGAGCACACAGCTTGACTAAACCATTCAAATTTATTATCAGAATATAGCTGACCCTTGCTTTTATGTCACAATGTATAATTGTTTAGATTCCTTTATAAGAAACAAATGTGACGGGGAAAAAAACGAAGATTTTCATTACTTTCAGGTATCAAAATTGGCCTTATGTTAGAGTGTTTTGACTTAGACTGGTGTAATCAACATAGGTAACCTCTTATTAAGAAAGTAAACATTTTGGCTCTAAACATTTTGGCTATAAGTAAACATTTGGAATTTTGGTTCTAAAATATGTAGTTACAGAAATAAAACCACTGAGACAAGTTACCCATGTGACAACTGGCCCCGCTCTCCCCTACTGTATACACAGATGCAGATGGGACGTTTTTCCACCAAGCGCGACCAGCAGTACTTGGTCATACTTCTTGCTGTTGATGTGAAAATCTCACAACTCTGAAGTTGGGGATTTTCTTGTTTAAACTGAAGTTTAAGGATTACATGCTGCTCTATGGGTCGAGGAAATTTGTTCTTTACTGCCAACTTTGTTACGTTTATTAAAATGTTTGTTAAAAAGTTGTCTGCACCGTGGACCTACAATTTTGGTCTCATAACTAAAGTGGGGCAAACAAATATAGAATAGAATAGTTGAAAAATGTTTGTATGTAGTAAGACAGCACAATGCCAAATTTGATTTAATATTCAGGAAAATTTATAGAAGAAAATCTACACTGGAAAAAGCCTGAGATTCAGTAAAATTAGATAATTCCACTTTCCAGTGCAGTTTCACTTGTTTCAAGAACTTTCTTGAAACAAACATTAATATCTTTTAACAAGGCAGATCACTAGTATCAAGAAAATGACTGATTTTAAGACTCAGCACTACACCAAATGACTTGTGAAGATGGATATTTTTTGCACGTGTACAGTGTGTCCAACATTTATGGAACTGTAAATATCATGTAGGGAACCATCCCAGGTTAGGTTACTGTAAAAAACAGCTGTAATATATACTGTGTCAGAGCAACATGGCACAGCACAGAGAGACAGATAGAGAATGAGAGAGAAAGAGTAAATGCACTCTAGATTTTTTAATAGAATAATTCTGCCAAATTACTGTCAAATTTAAGTTTGCCTAACTGCTGCTGTTCTTTCTGCTGTTTGCTTTGGCAGTTTAAGAAAATCTAGAGAATTAGATTAGATTAGATTAGATTAGATTAAAACCTGCAATGAAACCTTTGTGGGGTTTTTTAGTGTCCCATGATGGTCTAAATGCTGTTTCAGAGGCTTTCCCCCCCTGACAATAATACAGTTTCAGGGGAGACACTGAATACTTTTATGTATTTTTTATTTTATTTTTTTTGCATTGAATATCTGCACAAATATTGTCAATTGGCAACTTCAATCCAAAAATATAAGTATTGGCTTTCAAACACCCATTCTGCTTCTATTTCATACTTAAAAAGGGTGATTTTCATCAAGACCTTCCATAGTATTAATGTGTACTTAACAAATCAATAATATATCAACAATTTCAGACTGCTGCTACCATGTAGATGTTATGCATCTGTATGTGGGAATGTGATGTTGTGATGTGATACGAGGTATTTTAATGTGTGCATTAAAATAAGAAATAACCTTGGAGTAAAGCCAGCGAGTATATGGTTCTTTAGGTGTGTATGGCAGGGTAAAAGTCAAAAAGCTAAAACAGGACCAGTGCTTTTAGTTCTGAGAGGTGCTGCTTATAGCAACATAACATGATACAGTAGTTGGGCAATAGGCCTAACCCACACACACACACACACATATATATACAGTACACAACTGCAATATACATGTGTTACATGAACCCGTACACACACCTACATACACAGCCATACACTCACAAGTGCACTCAAGCACACATGCACACATGCACACATACCCAAACACTCACACACACACACACTTAAAAACTACTACATTTTCTTATAGATGCCCATGTATATTGGAATTTTTGTAATGGGTTTTTTAAAGCGGTTTCCAGGGCCCAAATTCACCGAACCTACAAATGATCATGTAAACCTTCAGTTCAAGTAAGAAAAACACCAGTATTGCAGGTGTTTTTTTCCACATCTGCATCACTACTGACCTGAACTAGTAATGCACATTGTTAAATATAATGTAGGGCATTCAAGTATATATAGTAATGCATGTATAGGCTCAAACAAGCTCTACCTCTGATTACAAACTCTGATAACAAATTCTGCAATGCTGTATGTGACATTGCATGAAGGCTGTGTGAAGCATGTGATGTTTGGTGTTTTTTAGGAATGTATATAATATATAATAATATTAATATAATAATAATATATAATATAATATAATGGAGGAAGACTCGATTTCATTAAATAATTGATAAAATGTTGTTTCTTTGTGGAAATTTTTGCCCTTTTAGAAGCCTAAAGGACTGGCCTCCATTTACTACAATTGGCTGGAAGAAAGCTTCTCTGGCAGTGAGCCTGGAGAACTGCTGGTAAATTGTATGAAGAAACAATGGTTTGAGTAGATAATAACCGAATTTGAATTTTTGGGTGAACCATTCCTTTAAAGGGCAAAAGTTGTAACTCCAATGTAGATAAACCTGATTGGCCCATAGGGAGTCTGCATCATTCATGGGAGGATGACATGTTTACTGTCGCCTTGTCCAATTTTGCCATTTTTTTAAACTCGTTATTCCAATCACCAAATTCTTATCTACCTTCAGCATGATGTAGTTTGAGCAGTCGGCTATTTAACATTGGGTTACCGATTGCCATCTTCCTCTTCTCTGTTATGCCACTCATCTGACAGAGCCAAACAGAGAGAATGCACTCTCACATTCAGGACATAACAGAGTCACATAGCCAAGATGGCAAAGCTGCTTGACTAGCGTCGAAGGCATTAATCCCTGGTTTCCAGTCCGGGGCCAAACACAGGAGGCTTTCTATGACAAAACCGGGATCGTCTGGTTTCCGCAACCGCTTGCGATTCACGCTGCATCTTGTTGCCAACAGAAATTGATTTGCCAGCTTGGTTATTTGTTTCAGTGAACAGCGCTTTGATCCGAAATGTCCCGATATCGTTGCTGTCGGGTGAAAACCTTGTATCTCCAAAACAGAAACTTTTCAGGAACGACGACAAATAGCTTATTTTAAACATGACAACCATGCATTTTTGAGGTTAACCAATGAGTTTTGAAATGGTCAAAAAAAAAATAATTATGCAATAAAAATATAAAAGAAAATAAAAATAATTAAAGAAATATAAAAAATTATGACAAAACAACATATAATAATAATAATGATAATAATAATACAAAAACAGACATAAAATATAAGTTTCTTAACCATAGAGGACCATGTAATCCTTCAATTGAAGCAAAACATAACAATGGTCAGAACAAGGTTACAAGGTTTTAACATTGGGCCTGGCCATGGTAAAGCCCCGCTTGGCCCTGGTGTGGAGAAGCAGACAGTGCCACTAGTGGTTCATGTCAACCTTGGCTGAATCATCTGAATCATCTCTCTCTCTCTCTCTCTCTCTCTCTCTCTCTCTCTCTCTCTCTCTCTCTCTCTCTCTCTCCCTCTCTATCATACATACAGTACACACACACATACACTCACAGTCTGTGCTTGCTTACCTGCACAGGATGCTGGGTAGCTGCTCTTCAACTCTCTCAGAGTCCCATTCCAGGTAAAATTATTACGGCCATAACCAAACATGACTGCTGCTGTATCTCTTTACCTGTTGGTGTCTTTTATTTGACTGTTGTGATTTTTTTTCTCTGTATGTATTTGTAGATCTACCTCTGTCTCGCTGTCCGTTTCTCTCTCTGCCTGTCTGTCTGTCTCACTGACCCAGCCAACTAAGGATTAAATGGATAGACAGGCAATAAAAAAAAAAAAACGGATTCCCTTCCCTCCCTTCCTTCACTTCTCTCCTCTCTGACAGCAAGTGTGAGGGAGTCCCAAGCCGGTGTGCAAGAGAGAGAGTTAGAAGAGGGGGAGAGAGAGAGAGAGAGCAAGCACCGCTTATATGCACCTGGCTGAGTTTTAAAAATGCCCTTGTGCCATTCGCCTGCCCATTGGAGAGAAGCCCAAATGTCAAACAGCAGTGTGTGTGTGTGTGTGTGTGTGTGGGGGGGGGGGGGGTAAGTGAATGTATAGCCCCTGTGTGTGTGCGTGTGTGTGTGTGTGGTATAAAGTGAACAGTGCGCCATGTGTGTGTGTGTAAATCACCCCTGTCAACAGTATGAGTCGGAGGCTCCACTGTTTCCCACTGACAAGCTGCTGTGAAAGACATCAAACTGAAGATGGTGTGTGTGAGAGAGAGGGAGAGAGAGAGAGAGAGAGAGGTGAACGGAGAGAGTGGAGGGAATGCATTTGCGGTGTTCATTTGTCTTTGAAGGGATTCCAGGGGTATAGCGTTGCACCCCCCCCTCCCCTCGCTGCCCTGCAGTGCTACATAAATAGTCCCAAATTCAAAATAGGCATAAACGGTGCGCAATAGACACACTTGGGTCCCACAAATATTCACTTCCAAGTCAGGCTGGCTTTTGTGAGGAGCTTGAAACTGAACATGTATCATTCTGAATCACTGACAATATTTATACATGCATGCAATTCATTACCGCTTACTATGTATGCCATGCTGGATGCAATGTGTCACTGTTAGTACCGAGCCGCCCACTGAGTTAAAGCTGCACTAGGCAAGATTTTTATGCCAAATCCAGCCGTCTTCTCAGTCTAAATAAAGAAGTGGGGCTGTAACAAAGTGTCCCATCACCACTAATTGACATGTGTAGATTGCTGAATCTCTATATAGAATAGAACAGAATAGAATAGGCCTCAAAAGATTATGACCAACTACCACAGTCAATTCAGAAATGCGCAGATCAATGACTCAAAATCCTGCAGTCACTTACCTGATATCTGAGCATGTGCTGCTAAGTATTAAGACTTTATTTACATACATTTTCACAACATATGTTCTTCAATGACATATATGGAAACCACATGAATAAAAATATTGTAGCTTTTAACCAAATATGTACACATATGTACAATATATGGAGGAAATGTATGTCAGGATTACAAAAATGGCCAATTTTGTATATGTTCTATGCATTTACATGTACATTACATACAGTACATGGTACAGAAATACATTTGACATGGATTATATTCACATATTTTGAAGGGTGGCACGGTGGCTGAGGTTAGCATTATCACTTCTCAGCAAGAAGGTCTGATTCCTGGCCTTGGTCTGTGATGGATTAGGTTGTCTCCCTGCCTTCCCACAGTGCATGCTGGGATAGGTTCCAGCCCACCGTGACCCAATTTGGGAGTAAGCAGGTAAAGAGAACGAATGTTTTAAATTATGAGCTCATCTCAGGATACATTATTCTTCAATATATTTACTATTACTTTAAAATATATCTGTTCATCCCAGGACACATTGTACATAAATATTTGTACTTACAGGTGAAAGGATAATTCCGGGGCCTCATTTTCCTAATCTCTGCCATCATGATGATTGATTGTGTTGAAAATTTCATCACTTACTTCACTGCAGAGCTTTACGTACCTCCAGTTCATCAGAAGTGCTGCTCTCCGATACACACACACACACACACACACACACACACAGGGCCAATGTAATCTCCAACAGTAGAACCCAAAATGCAGTTAAAACACAATAACACCCACACTGCAATGGCACCTGCCTGCAGTGTTCGATATGTCATTTTAAAGCTACTACCAGTAGAATTTGAAAGTTGTTGACTTTGGCGACCCCTTGAGTCCCTTAGTGGTAGTTTTTTGTATCAGCTGTCCCAAATTGTCATAATGTAATCAGAATAATGAATAAATGAGAACATTACACAACACACATGATATCTCAGACATGACTGGTCCAATATTGACGAAACTTGGATGGATGATGCATTTCTGCACTGTGTTCTGATATTTAAAAAATGACACTTTTGGGGACGCTATAATTAAAGGTAAAAAAATTCAAACTTTGAAAGGCCATAACTGCTACACCACTGGTCCAATTTTGATTAAACTTGGAGCGATGATGTATCTTGTTACTGATTGTCCTAAGGGGCACCTGCTAGCGCTGGTATGTTCGAGTCTTTTTGTTGATTCGTTCATGTCGAGTCAGTACATCTAAATGAATCAAACTTTAGAGTTTTTGGGGTTTTTGAGCTTTTTCTTAGATCGTTTCTGGGCAACTCGAGAACCCGTATGAACGGCTCGCTCAATGAGGAAGTAGTAGTACATTGTTGAGCGAGCCGTTCATTCAGGTTCTTGAGTTTTAGTACATACGTAACCCCTATACTGAATACTCAAACGACTCGACATGGCAGTTGTATTGAACGCTCGAGATGCTGCTAGTCTCAGACAGCTTGCAGATAGTGATTTGAAAGTGAAACTACAAAACCCGAATGAACAGCTCACTCAACAATGCACTACCTCCCCAAAGAGTGGGTCTGAAAGTGCAATGTCTTGTTTATGAAGGTACATGGCAATCATTCAATCGTTTAATGAGCTTTGATAGAAACTCGAAGTGGGAGGAACCAGTACGTACCACTACAGACTCGGTACGTTTCAAGCTTGAGAATGATTCGTTCAAAATGATCCGTCCGTTCTTTTTCGACCAGCACTAGTGCCTGCATCATTCATGGGGGGCAATATGTTTACTGTTGCCTTGTTAAACTGCAACATGTAGGAAAGTGGCTGCTGTAGTACTGATGCACAGTTAGATACATGATGGTGGACCTCTGCAATTGCTACTGTAGCAGTGTAATGGGATTCTCCATGTCGGTCGAGGAACTTCACATTCATCCTGAATGGAACGAATGTGTGTCTGCTGCCCTTCTGTCTAAGCAGACAGCAATGGATTGTAATGTGCATGCAGACAGACACACACACACACACACGCACACACACATTTAGTTATGTACGCATGCACACGCACGCACACAAAAATATGTTCAACTATTAAATACATCTCTTATCTCTTAAACATGCAATAACACACACACACACACACAGGCCAGTCAGTCCAGGGCTGCCACACATCGTGAAGTAACAATGCAGGGAACTCAAGTCATCGTTACAAGAGACATCCAGACAATGCTGCGACAACAGATCTGCGGCTGAGGGCACAAACAAGGTTTATACATTGAATATATTGTAGGTCTATTTCCTCAACAGTAACACTGACTATATAAAATAATAAAACTGTCCAGCATCTCATTGTGTTTGCCATTCATCTGGTCTGATCATGTAAGGCTTCTTGTGACAAATTAAGATAAGAAAAGATGACACTTAAAATAGTAAATAGGTTACAGCAAAGGTAAAAGAATACAGAGGTATTAAACATAATGCAACTGACAGAAATGTTTGAAATATGACATATATGAATTACAGCATGCATGCATGATATGCACAATAACAGCAGTAGAACATACTGAGACAAATAATTGAATGAAAAATGTGTCTGATATGGAAATATATATAAGTGAAATTAAAAATATATATGGGATGTGCAAAATGTGTGTTGTATTCATATTACCAGGTCTACAAAAGGCCATATATGTACAGAAAGTATGTAGGCATGCAGACTGTTTACCTTATGAAATATATTCTATTTTCAGACGTAAAGGAGGGTTCAGACGGGTTGGAGGGGGGAGGAGTGGTGGTCATTGTTGTCTATTCACATTATCAAAACATATTTAGATATGGAGTCAGTGTGTCAAACTTTGACAGTGTGCAGAAATATTTTGGAAACGTTATTTACAATATCTTCACAGCCAGTGGATTTCAGCCACTCAATATTGCAGCTGAATAAAGTTGTCACTTATGCCAACACTAGGTGGAGCACTATTACAAGCTGTTCCTGTCTTTTTAAATAGCTCAAAAGTTAGTAGTTAGTAGACTGTAGTTAGTAGAAGTGGATATAGTTGATTTAATCTGTTTCCACCAATGTCCGTTAGTTGTTTGAAGTTAGCGAATGCTAACTTTAGATAGGTAAAGGTAGGCTAAGCTATGTTAGTTTGCTAACGTCAACTTTCCATTGAGTTTTGACAGTTTGCTAAGCACTCGTGCAACAGACACATCTGCACAGTTCTCAAGCAAGTGTGACACACTTTATGGCCTTAAAGCCCAGACTTGTGTTGTCACCATAGCAACTAACCCTTAAAATGCCATAGTCACCATTTTATGGTGTACTAGCCAAATTAACATAGCATACAGTGAAAGGACCGTTCTATTCAAGTTTTGTGTTTACAACCTTTACTCGCAAACTGCCTTCAACCTCTTAATTAACTCATCTACTGACTGACGTACGACTTGCTGTCCCTGTGTGTATGGGAGAGAGAGCAGGAGAGAGAGACCATCTGTGCACGTGTGTGTATGTTTGTGCGCATATGAATTAGTGTGTGTGTACAACACTGACAATAATGACAACCTCCAAAAATGTTTTTCATCTTTTCAAGCATGTGAAGTGAAACTACTGCACCGGCAGGTCATTTTTACGTTTCATGATAACATACCAAGTCATTTTTTTTGTCTATCTGTGTGTGTGTGTCTCTGCAGCACATACTCCAGATGCAACCAAAGCCTTTGCAATCTATACCCTCCTGTCAATGTCCCAATATATTTACAGCCAGTGCACCAAGGCTTTGATCAGTGTTTCTGTCACACACAAGGGGCTCTGCTGAATCTGCTGTCAGAGAAAATGTTTTAAATACATGTACATGACTATAGAGCAACAGGTTATATGATGAAAATAAAGCACCAGGCAAGTTGACGAGAACCCATTCACCTGGGGTATATTTTTGATGGGTAGGGAGGAAAAAAAAATCCCTTCTTTCTTCCTATTTACTATTTACTACTGTATAAGGTCAAGATCTTAAAATTGGTCATGTCCTGATTAAGCAAAGCAAGGTTTTAAGTTTGTGCCGGAAAATACATTCAAAACCTTCCTCTATAGATTCCACAAGTGTTGTAGCTGAGTCACCAAACCTTGAGTCCAAGTCGAGCCGAGTCACCAAGGTCATGTCCAAGTCGAGTCTAAAGTCCTCAATACTCGAGTCCGTGTAACCAGCTAATATCTGTGAATAATCTACTACATATTTAGCTAATGTTAGCTCTTAGCATTAGTCAGCTAACGTGATGTTAATGCGCTAGCTAGTTCAAACCTCGAAGCAAACACTTACTTTTAAGGCTGCATCCCCAACAGATGCCGGTTGAGGTTGTCCCAGTCTTTTCCTCGATTGGGTTACATGATTCTTAGATTTTTTACATATTTTTACATTTGGCACTAATTTAAAATCCATGCATGCAAAGCTCACAGTATGTGGTGGAGAGTGTGGTGGTTATCGACATTCTCACTCCCAGGCATAGGTGTCATTTACACTGGGGATGCTGGGGACATGTCCCCACCACCACACCAACGTAAGCTAAAAAAAAAAAAATCCATGTAGTTTGTTCTATATTTCACATTATTTGCGCACAGCCAGTTCTCGAATGGACCTCCATGGCACCTGCTGTGGCTGCAATTGCAAAGTCTCTATTAAACATACCAGCATTTCATTCCGCTCACGTGTGGTGGACACTTTACTTAGAGATGAAATTATTTGTTGAGGTGAACAGTTTTTACAGGGAAGAGGAAGAGGGAGAGAGCCACTGGAGGAAAAAAGGAGATTGAAGAGCAGGAGAGGGCATAGGTGTCATTTACACTGGGACACTGATCTAAAATGACCCAAAAACATGCATCAGTAACTTTAACAAATTCTTGACACAGTTTCTTCTTGTCCAAGTTTTCCATTCTCACTCTGTGAACATGACAAACAGCCACGCTGTTGAGTCGGGTTTGTGACATTGAAGAGCGAAGCCAGTTCTTCATGCACTGGTGCTTTCTACAGTAGATGTGATATTGGCATTGTTCAATTGACACGGTGTTGCAGCTGTGGATGTGATGCATATGGATGACTGCACTTGTGCGGTCGACGTTGTTGTGCGTTTTATGCTGAGTATTTTCATATTGTCGACTCTGTAGTAGCCTGCCCTTTTAATGCGCCGTTATGCAATTTTTTTCTCGCCGTAATTATCTACTCTGACCTCATACCGATCCCCCCATTACATTGCCTAAAATTGCATATGTTGAAGACCGTTTAAAAAATGTTTTTTCATCTGAGCCCTTATGTCCCCACCACTTTTCAACACAAAGTGACGCCCTTGCTCCCAGGCACCACACGCTCACCGATGTTACACCATCCTGTCAGTGGTTGTGTTGTAACTGTAGACCTACAGTATATTGTTAACCAACCAGATGATCAGGTACAAATTTAGGGTAACACTGAAAAGACATGTAAGGTGCTGATGTCCAAAGGTGCTGATGTTAAAGTCCTCAGTGCACGAGTCTGAGTCATCAATATTCAAGTAAGTAAAGTATATTTATATAGCACCTTTCACAGAGCAAAGTCACAAAGTGCTTCACAAGAGTAAAATATTTAAGACCTGAAAACACAGAATTACAGACACAGGAAGGCCAGACACAGGAAGGCCAGTCTGAACAGATGAGTCTTCTTTTTGAAAGTGTCAACAGAGTCCGCAGATCTTAAGTCTGACGGAAGAGCGCTCCACAGTTTAGGAGCCACAATTTCAAAGGCTCGATCACCTTTAGTTTAAAGTGTAGAGCTGAGTCAAGTCACAACTCAGTGGAAATTGAGTCGGACTCCAGCCTGAGTCCAGGACTACAGTTCTACATCTATTTTTCTTCGCAGGATGAATTTAGAAATCATGCACCTAGTAGAAGAAAAAAAATGTGCGCACCAAAAACAAATTACATTTAGAGTTCAATTCACACTAGTATTATCAGGTGACCTCTGTACTTGTTACTGTACAAAATGCAGATATGGCAGATGTAGGAAGATTTACAAACACCAGCAGCTGCCCGGTCTTGGTGGACTGTTGGCTACTGAGCAGCTCAGGTTGAGGGTATCAAGGGTCTGGTAATATTCACAGCCTGAATATTTATAGAAGTTATTGTGGAGGCTATACTATCCTCGCTCACCCCCTCAGCTTAAAGCCCAGTAGATTTACTAATGATATGATTACAGTGCCAGTGCTTTGATCTCTGTTTCTGTCACACATAGAGGACCTGCTGAGTATGACACTTGGAAAGTGTGTTCATGGTAGAGAAGGATTTTCACTTTATATATCATTGTAAAATGAACTGGGATAATGGTGACAGGTGTTTTTTTTTTAGCATGTGAATCCTCACGAGTGTCCTGATGGTCTGAACACCAACTTTAGTTTGATATTTAATTTGCCATTAAACAAATTTAACAGCGATACATTCATTAGAAAAGTCATCTGTGTAGCATTTCAAAATATAGGAACACAAGCATCAACTTGGCCACGGACCTGGGCAGTAGATTTGAGAAGGAGTAGGTTTTATTGTAAATTATAATCTAATTACTATAATACAAATATGGTATTTGTTTTTTTTTATTAATCTATGGTTATTGTATTCAAACTTGTTCAAGTGGGCTTGATTTTTCCTGATTATCCTGATAATTTAACAGTCTCAATATTGTACTTATGGTTTATTATTATTATGTTTTTGCCTTGCTTTTTAATAATGATTATTATTGTTATTATTATTGCCGTTGCCATTTTTCCATCAGTAAATCATTCCTTCAAGAATCCATATAGAAAGACCAGTGTGCTAAAAAAAAAACTTCTGACTGGGGCTTTCCTTTAGGTAAACGGCACTGAAATGACTTATAACATAGCACTGCAAAACAAGTGCAAAGTACAGTGTTTCCTGGAATGCTAATGTTATTATTATTATAGATTATATTATGGATTATTATTAGGGATGTATTGTACAATTCCGTCAGAAAGGGGATTTTTTGTCAAGAATCTATGCAAAAAATCCCATAATGACAAAGATAAAACATGTTTTTATCAATTCATCCAGTCATCCAAATCATCCAATATTTTTGGATGTCGACATCACATTTTGACAACTTCCTTCCTTCATTGCACTGCATCTCTGATTAGCCATGACAATCGAAATTAGAAACAACTACTGCTTAATTTGTAGTTGGTCATTTAGCAATATTTGCAATTGGCACTTCAGCCTGAAACACATGACATTGCAACATGCGTTAGTATTGCTTTACAAAATTTGTACAACACATTTTGCTACACAACATTGTGAGAAATGCCCCTTGTGTTGCCCTTTGCATTGTTGTGTGCATTGCTTGCGTACACCATGTAATAGGCCTCAGTGTCTGATTTTGGTCTAAGGTTGCTGGATGATTTCCACTAGTGCAGTGGTTCTCAATGTGTGGTCCGGGGACCACCAGGGGTCCTTGAGGGGGTTCCAGAGGGTCTCAGGCAAATTGATGAATTGTAAAATTTCAGCATTATTTAATTTACAAGAAGTTAACACAATGTAGAAGAATGCCTATTGTGATCATAGTTTGACTTTTATCTCTCTAACTACAATACAGATAGTCATGGAATTCTGGACAAAATCATATCTAATAAAAATATTCTCAGATTTTGGTCCGAGAGACAAAATCTCATCAAATGGGGGTCTGTGGCTCTAATGTGGACTACATTTGGGGTCCTTGATGTGAAAAAGGTTGAGAATCACTGCACTAGTGTCTTTTCCTGACCATATCCTCCTTATAATAACCAACATATACTTATTTCCTGATTATAAGGAACCTGAATATGGTAGCTGGGATCTGTCGATATTATATACCAGATCCTACTGACTGTTGATTTTTGGAGTCTGTGTTTATGTTCTGTTTCAAATGTAATATTCTGAAAAGCTTATGGATAATTGTGTATTCATGTGTACAGAGAATACTGTGTGAATGGGAAAACAGTTACTTTGCTGCCCAGCCTGGTTCCAGCCCTGTCCCTCTGAAGAGGTCAAAGGCCACATAGAGGACACAGGGTTGGGTTTTCACATGTTGACACCAGGCTGTAATATGTCTTGACTGACACCTTGCAGTCTGGGAATCATCTTTCAGTTGGAATTTTTTTTTTTTTTGTTTTTTTTTTGGACATTCCTAGAAGTCACAGAAAACTGAGAGAACAAAATACTACTACTAATAGTAATACTGCTGCTACTGCTACTAATAAGACTACTACTAAAGACAACCAATAATACAAATATTCTAAACACCACAACTAATAATAGACATTTGTAAATCAAGTTTATGCAGAGAGACCTTTAAGTATTTGAGGGAACCAGTGGGGTACTTTTACTTCAGATGTGAAATGAGTTTTGGGCTATATTTTTCAAATGGATTTTTGAAAAAGTTTTGAATTTTTTTTTTTTTTACATTTTAAATTAAATGAAATTTACATAGTTACCATGAAACAGCATTTTGAGAGCATCTTGCTTCCTTAATGTGAGGCATTTCCTGTTGAAACCATAGACTGTAAAAAAAGATGGACGTAGTGAGTGTGACGTCACCCATAGGTTTCTGAAGGGCTGTTTTGAAGCCAAAAGTTGGGGTTCACGAGCGCCGCCATGTTGACATTTTCTGGAGCCGGAGCAGCCAGAGCGAAGCCGGGGGTTTCCTGCAGCGCCGCCTGCTATTGGTCCGTAATTGGCGACCTGCGCGATCACTGGACAGGCGACCTGTCAATCACTTGGTAAACTACCCCGTTTTATAACCATTATATCCCATTAATGACGCAATTATTTTGAAAATGAAAGAGACCATAATCTCCTGTCGAAAAAATGTATTGACTTTATATTTTGAGTGAGAAGTTGGGCTGTGGTCCCATAGACATGAATGGAGTTGGCCGGGATTTAGAGTCTTTTTGGAGCCGACCCTAGCGGACATTAGAGGAATTGCAGCTTTCAGCCACTTCCTTATTGGCTTCAAAATTCACCCGTGGTTTTGGCCGCTTGGTTGAAACATGATATTGGGGTGGGACATAACGTGGGGAGGGAAAGTATAAACCAATGGGATAGGGATTGGGCGGGATTGTTGAAAAGTCTGTGATGGTTTTATTGGTTGCAATTCACCTACTGGTACACCATGAGGTCACTGTTAAAGATACACTGTTTTCCAGGAAATAAATATAATTGGATTTTGATATAAAAATACAAGAAAATACAATTTTCATAAATGTTTTTGTCATTTATTGTTAAGTAAGTACAGGTCAGGATATGAGTTTTGACAGGCAGAAATCTCAGCACCTGGACAAGTAATTGTTGAGTCATTGATATTGATCAACAGCCCTGTCAACCCCTCACAGATCTTTTATATATTTGAGTATGTAGACCACCAAAACCAAACAGTTTTTATTGAAGAACTGTCTGAGCTCACCCCCATGCCAGTAGAAAATCAGGTGAAGTTTGTTAGTCCATACAACAGTCCTGGAGAAGTACATTACAGCTTTCTCCAAAACAAATGAAGTTGCTGGAGACCTGTCTTCAGACATTCAATGATGTCCACTGTAGTCTCTGTTCTGTATTCTGCACAGTGTAATACATGCAGCGTTTATAGGTAAAAATGGCACACTTATATGGCATTTTTCATTATTGTTATGACATCATACATTGATATGGGTCCTTACTTATTGAATTTGACGATGATTAAATACAAAGAAATTGGTTTAAAACAGTATTTCTACCTATTTTCAAATCTTGCGCTTTTATTTTGAAGGCTAAATGGCCAAACTGGAAGTCTTGTTTCTGCTAATTCGAGCTAGTCTTGCCTATCGAGGCCGGGGTGCGGGCAAACGTGACATTTTTTGAAATAACAGCTAGAATGGCGATTTCAGCTAAATAATGGTGTAAATGTCGGTCTTTTCAAGTCACTTTGGGATCTGCTGGCTTCAAGAGACTTGGAGTATGCTGTAAGAGCTGCATGGAGACATTTTATGTCTGAAGACAGGTCTCCAGCAGCTTTATTTGTTTTGGAGAAAGCTGCAATGTACTTCTTCCAGGGATCTCCTGGACTGTTGTATGGACTAACAAACTTCACCTGATTTTCTACTGGCATGGGGGTGAGTAGATAAGGGCTGAATTTTCATTTTTGGGTGAACTATTCCTTTAATGAAGTGTTACATACCGTAAATCCTCTAATAGTGGCCTGTAGTCAATTAAAAGCCGGGTCTCCGATAATGGCCGGAGGCGTGGTCGAACAAATAAAGGCCAGGGAAAAAAACAAAGGAAACAAGACTAGGTCACAACCTAGTATATGGCTGGACCGTGTCCGTCTCCTCTCTCCGCCGCTGTCCTCTCCACCACGCCCACAGCCCGCATTGATCCTCCCGATCCAAGCCCCGGACCCCCGCTGAAATCTTGGCCGGATCACCGGGAACACATCGGCGCCCAGCTATCGGCACTGGCCGGAACCATGCCCCCGGGAAACTCCAGGGGCACGCCGAAACCTCCATGCTTGTCTGTGTCTCTCTCTCCGCCGACAGAACAGAGGGCTGTCAGGTGGACTGAGCTCGCGCATATGCATCAAAATAAACGCTGATATGATATAACTGTATAGATTCTATTCTTAGGTTCAGTTAGCTTCAGTTAGCTTCAGCTTACATGCAAACAACGGTGGATACCGGTAAACTCCTGGTGCCTGTTTGTAACTGTAGTTTGTAGTAACGTACAAGTGCCACAAGATGGCTCGGCCGGCGGAAGTCTCTGGAGCATGCTGTCGTCGATTACCGTAATTATCGTAATGCATTGTAGTAACAAAAAAACATCTACCTAACGTACCCCAACAGAAGCAGAAAAACAAATCAGAAAACAAGGAGGCTTCGTACTAAAATATGAGCAAATATACTTATCAAACAGAGGGAATTAGAAATAAAGGCCTGTCTCTAATATAAGCCTGCTTCCAATAAAGGCCTGGTACCCTCTGCAGTTGAGGTAAATAAAGGCCCGGGCCAATGTTAGAGGATTTACGGTATTTATTATCCACCATAATCAGCCATGTGTGGAAGCACAATGGATCATAAACTGTCAGAAAGACAAATAAAGTTGAGATTTTCAACAGCAGAAATTCATGTATTTAAGAGAAGAGGCAGTGTCACACAATTCAAAATTGTTTGGAAAAGAAATGGGATCACTAAAAGAGCGTAAAAGGTTATGGGATTCCATTGCGGATCACGTCAGTGCTGTGTCTTCTGTGAAAAGAACACCTTGATTATCAAAAATGGTGGCAGGATGAAAAAATAAATATTGACAAGAAAACTTAAAGAGTAACTAAGCCAAACCCAAATCTTTGGTGAAGCCTGACACCTAATGGTGAAAAGTAGGGTACTGAACTGGCCATCTGCTATTGGCTGATCTTTGGTGCCAGGTGATGTCACCACCTGTTGTACTCTATAGAGGATGACATCACCTGGCACCAAAGAGCAGCCAATAGCAGATGGCCAGTTCAGTACCCTACTTTTCACCATTAGGTGTCAGGCTTCACCGTAAATTTGGGTTTGGGCTTCAGTTACTTTTTAAAGGTTTACTAGAACGATGTATTAGCGATTAATGATTATCAAGTGTAATGGAAACAGGCCAAGCCAATATTTCAAGTGCAATTACGCAAGGAAATATTGCAGTTGCAGAAGCATTAGATAGGCTGTCATCTTCCATCAGAGCATGGCAGAGCAGTTCGACAGCACTACTGAATATTTCAAGCTCAATGTCAACTAGAAGAGGAAACAATCTGCACGATGAGCATAACACTAAGGAAAGCTAAAAACATCCATACTTTCATCTCATCACGTTTAGACTACTGTAATGATTCCTGCTTGATTCAGAGTTCCCTCTCCTGGCTGCAACTAGTGCAAAATGCAGCAGCAAGGCTCTAGGCCAAATTAAGAACACAGGATCATATCACTCCCACTTTAGCAGCTCTACACTGGTTGCCTGTTAGTTTTAAAATTGATTTTAGGCTTTTATGGATATAGGTAATTTCCGGGTCCACAATTTCTTAATAATTTCCAGGAAAGGAACTGTTAATTTCTTGGGATGTTTCCTGCAAAGTTTGGCCCCCAGCTACACATCAGACCTTTTAACATATCAGACCTTTTTGTTACAAAACATGACTGGGCCTTTGCTGTTAGAGCTCCCAAGCTTTGGAACACCCTGCCAAAAGAGCACAGTTGGGGTTTTTTTTAAATCTCTGTTGTAAATTTGTATTTACTCATTTATCTTATTTATTTATTTTGTAAAGCATTTTGTAATGGTGGTTTGGAAAAGTGCTATATAAATAAAGTTTGTTATATATTATGGTCATTTGTGCTTTGGGGCAGCTGTGGAGTTGGTGATAGCGGTGGTCAGGAGGTGACAGCACCTAATCTGCACCCACCTAACCAAAGTGTCACCCGCCGCCACTGCTTTTCAGATTGGTCTGTTGTATAGTTCAAGGAAGTGAGAGGTAGAGAGAGGAGAAGACATACTTGTCATCCCAGTGCTTAACAGAACATCCTCTTGGTATGGGAACCATGCTCTGGCCCTGTCTCATATTGCCTGCAGCTCATAGTTTGATTCAACAGATACAGGACTGGGGCTTAAGTTACAATCTGAAATGAATGACAGTCAAATCCAGATATAAATCCAGAGATCATTAGTCTAGGGTTAAGGGAAATGTTGGTATAACAGTAACATCACAGGTAGCAAGAGGACAGAAAAGACTAATACCAACAACATTAGCGAGACATTTCTTACTGCTACTACGCAATATCAAAAAACATTATTGTCCTGATGAACTTTAGTCTAGGTTTGTAGTATTTAACACCACCAGTTGAGAGGTATATATTTAAAATAATTCTGCCATAAAAAATCATTCAGAGTCCGATTGATTCCCACTGCTTCCTGATAGGAGACTCAGTAGGCTGGGCAATAAATATAATTCCATCCAGTAAAATCTATCTCTAGATAGGTGTATCACTAGATGTCTTTTTTTTTTTTTTTTTTTTTAAATTCCAGACTCCTAAATGTCTCCAGATTTTCTTTTAGCACTACCATTTATTCTCAATTTAAAATGATGATCAATGAGAGTAAGCATGCAATGAGAGTATGATTAAATCCAGGATGACTATTTGTATGGACAGTAATAGTACATGAAGCATAGAAAAATGCAAACATGTTTAATTTCTACACACATGCCACTTACATAGCCTGGTGAACTGTTTAAGGAGATTTTTAGATTTGATTTCTTTGTATTCTGATTTAATCTTTAAATTAAATTGTCTGGCTAGTGAAAGCATTATAAAATGACCAAGCATATTTATTGTGCATTTCAATATGCATAGTTACTTTTAGTTTGGACAATTATTACACAGCTTTGTTTGCATTCCCACTTGGTCAGCCGTCAAATGAAGTGACAGTTACATGCTGGTAACTACCATAACCATGAGAGTACCATTATAAATAACATTTAAATAAGTTGAAAGAAAAATTTTGAGTGTAACATGTTCAAAATGAAAACATACTGTACAGTAGTGGAGTCTTGCTTGCTTTTTCTCAATAGCTTCTCCGATGTTTCTTCTCTTCCTCCCCTTGTCCATTAACCTCCTCCACTTGCCCCTGTAAGATTTGCTTTTTCTTTTTTTTTTACCTCTGGCTTAAACAATCTCCTCAAATAACAATCTGAATCTCTGATACCCAGATGAGTTAGTGTAATGTTTCCTGAGTCAAGTTTAGACATGAGACATGATACAGACATGAATTCCTTGTGCTATTTTTGATTTGAGATGACTAAATTTCAGTTTATACCATGATGATGCCTTTGCAGTTGCAGCTGATGACTCCTACATGTTGGTCTCTCTGTAAGGATGACTTTTTTGTGGGACAATGTTCATTGTGGGACAATGTCGCTTCCATTCATTTTGGATGCTCATTCACCTTCATTCACTTATATCTGTGGCAGTTACCTCTACTTGTCAGCAGACGGCAATTCTCTATTACCTTTAGCATATTTCAGGTCACTTTCCAAATCTTGGAAAATAGACTTGACACTGTTGCCATTGTTATTGGTTGCCTGTCATCATATGTTGTGCCATCAGAATGGAGGGGTAGAAATTATGGAAGACAGAATTGATTAATAAATTACAGTGTCCGATGGGTGCAAATGCAGTACAAAGGCCCAAAGCAATTGCAACAACGGAAACGTGCAGCAAATGAAAAAAATGCACTGCTGAACGCCAAAGTAAATACATTATCAGGAAACACTGCAAATTCAGAAATGATGCAAATTCAAAAACACATACAAGAACCCAAAGCAAATACAACAACGGAAACGTGCTGCAAATGAAGAAACACGCTGCAGAATGCCAAAACAAATACAGGAACAGGAAACAACGCAAAAACAAGACAGACGCAACGCAAAAAAAATACAACAGAAAAGCGCTGCATATCCAGTCAACACAACAGAAGTGCTCCAGGCCTCTAGGGGAGCGCAAAGTGGAATAGGTTGATTTTTGACCAGAGAGAGAGAGAGAGAGTGAGACTGTGTTTGTTTTGGTAGCTGGAAGAATAAATATAATAAAGAGGCGACATTCTTTTTTTTTATTGGCCAGCTAACGATAGCTATGTTAATTTGTTGTTGTATACAAAATAGTGTTTTCGTACACTCTCATAAAAGTAAAGTCATACATAAAACATAAAGTCGTAAAATCGTGTCTCTTTTTTGTGTGAGTGCGATTCCAAAAGCTACGACTTTAAAGATTTATGGATATGACATTTTTACGGCTATGACTTCTTCAATTTGAATACGAACTACAAACTGGAGCTAAACCTACAAGTCTGCTGACATTTAGTTTTAACAGACAAGACTTAAGAACAGTAACAGATGGTTTGTATATTGGTGCATTTTCTCTGCCGATTAAATAGGTCGCTTGCAAGCTAGCTAACATTGCTGTAGTTAATTAGCTAGCTAGCTATTATTAGCATTAATCTGCAGTTCTATGCACCTATGTATATTATGTATATTATCTCTAAATTCTCAGTTTACAGACTCTGCCTTACAGACACCACGCCAAATAATCATTGAGTCATTGGCATTGATCAATAAACCTATCAACCACAGATATATTTATTTTTTATATATATATTTATATATATACTGTATATATTATATTATTTTTGCATTTTTACTATGAGCCTTACTTATTGCAGATTTAAAGAAATTAACCCTGAAGGAAAGTTCCCATATGTTATTCATATGATCTTGTTCAGGCTTAATTTGAACAAGTCTCTCCCAAAGTCAGACTTTCTTGCTCATGTAAGACAAATCCTGAAGCTGCTCCGATTGCATGGGAGAATGACTCTGTCAAAACAATGACAGTGCCCAGGCTGATTTTATGGTGATATGGGCACTAGGGATGTTCAAGAAACATCGATGATCGACTTGTATGATGTATCACGTCGATTAACCTTAACGGTTAACGACTTTTTGCATTGCATCATCGCAGCCGGTCCAACTGCAGTTAACCCCTGCAGCCGATTTGTTCAACAATAGGCCTTTTTAATTTCCTTTGGATTTTGGACACGTTTTATGTGAATATGAGAATGTGAGATGAAAATGCAGCAGGATTTTACGAGCCATAACTCCATCGCCTACATAGACTAAAAATGTAGCCTCAGCCTACATAATAATATTCTTATTTTGTTCTTTATGATTATAGCCTCCATTCAGCTTCAATATGCTTATCAGTGTGAGTCAAGTTGTTTGTCTGGATAATGCTTTCATTTTTGGGGCCTAACGAACATCGATATTTGATCGTTAACTTGAGTGCAAATCGATGAAGATTTTTTTGGAAAATGTGCATCCCTAATGGGTACATATCCTAGTTCTTACCTAGCTCTTCACTGAAATACAACTCTGGGTGTAAAAGCACAAACACTCTAATCCCACAAACTGAGTCAGTTATTGCCAATAGAGCCACTCCAGGTTATGACTGCTGATAACATCACAGATTAGATTTTTAGTGCATTTGTTCATGTTTACAACTATTAAACCAAACAACTCATTCAACTAAGATAATTAGAATAAGGATTGGAAATATTTAACTGTCATTTCAACAAATACAGGGAGGGGATTTTCTTTCAATTTGGCATGGGAAGGTTGTCATATCCAGCCTATCAAGAAATAACTGAAAATGAATGCTCTTTCATAAGAAATTGAAGGCTTTCCTATATCTGCCATTACCCTATTTTTTTATGTTGGAGAGCAACTGAACCTATGCTTCCCCCTGGATAAAAGCCTAGCATTTAAATCCACTGCAACTGGAGCTGTTGAGGGGTATGTGCTTGCAAAGTTGAAAGTGTGTGTGTGTTTGTCTGTGTGTGTGTGTGTGTGTGTGTGTGTGTGTGTGTGTGTGTGTGTGTGTGTGTGTGTGTCAGTGCTAACTGTTCTGGCTTTGAACCCTATTTTCCATGGAAAAGGCTGGCAGGAGTGTGGGGCAGAGCAAGGTTAAAGTGATATTTCATTTTATTATTTTGGTAGAGCATCAGAAAATGTAAATCACTCAATAAAGTTGCCACAGCAGATTTACTTAAACTGTGCACACTGAATGCGCTGCAAGTGCAAAACCTCACATCTGGCAAAAAACTTTCATCGTGGTTCCACTCATTAGCATTGGGGCTAGTGCTTTTCAATGGAAACATGTATTGGCATCCAGTCGTAATGACACAGCCGTAGCTTTTAGCTTAATCCCAGTTCCATGTCAGGAATGCAAAGGTAGAACTCCATATTTACGTGGTGGTCAGTTAATAATAAAATAATCCGCACACGTAGAATCACACAGGACCACAGGAACACACAGCATACAGCGACGTGCCACTGCTGGAAACCGAGCTGGAGAGCGGCGGCTGGTACACTCCTAAACCCCAGCCCTAACTATCTTAAAGGACTAGTTCACCCAAAAATTAAAATTCAGTCATTATCTACTGAACCCCATGCCAGTAGAAAACTGTCAAATTGTCAAATTCAATAAGTGAGCACCCATATTAATGTTTGATGTCATAATAATGAAAAATGCCATAAATGTGCCATTATTTAACTATAAACGCTGCATGTATTACGCTGTGCAGAATACATACAGAACAGAGACTAAAGTGGACATCAAACATTAATATGGGTGCTCACTTATTGAATTTGACGATTTAATACAAAGTAATTGGTTTTAAAATCTTGTGCTTTTATTTTGAAGGCTAAATGGCCAAACTGGAAGTCTTGTTTCTGCTAATTAGAGCTAGTATTACCTATCGAGGCCAGGTGCGCGCAAACATGACATATTTTGAAATGAACAGCTAGAGGGCGATTTCAGCTAAATAATGGTGTAAATGTCGGTCTTTTCAAGTCTTTGGGATCGTTTGGCTTCAAGAGACTTGGATTATCCTGGAAGAGCTGCATGGAGCCATTTTATGGTTATTTTCTGTTATTTTTTTAACTCTGAAGACAGGTCTCCAGCAACTTCAGTTGTTTTGGAGAATGATGCAATGTACTTCTTCCGGGGATCTCCGGGACTGTTGGACTAACAAACTTTACCCGGTTTTCTACTGGCATGGGGGTGAGTAGATAATGACTGAATTTTCATTTTTGGGTGAACTATTCCGTTAAGGAGGCACCTCCCCTCCTAGTCGCCGGCAGCCCTAAACAGCTGCAAACAACAACCTCCCCTCACAAGAGAGTACCAAGCCGCACATAACACACAGAATCGCTCCCCAGAACCAGAACCTATAGTCGGCCCATTGTAGGGACACAGTGGAGACCATATTCCAAGCTGGCTCACTACACTACATCAAATCACTGATAACTAGGGATGGGACGATGTGGCAATCTCACGATTCGACTCGATTCGGCAGCTCGATGTGGGGTTCACCATTCGATTCGCAGCCCGTTTTTATATCAAGTGCTGACTCTGCCTAACCGGGCCAATTTCGGCATATGCCGGTGACAATTACAAGTGTACCCAATCATTGCGGGTGCAAAACAAAATGACTGTTTCTGACACTTTTGGAGTCGTATGTTCTGATAAAGCTGTTGCTTCATCAGAAAGAACAGTAACAGTGCAAGCGCCCGATGCAGATCTATCTTTAAAAACATAAGACCATGTTAGATTCTGTAGGCTATTTTGCGCATGTCAGAAACTTTTATTGTGATTGCATACTGTGGAGCATATAAACACACCATGCAATCCTTACTTAGCGTTCATGTAAACACTTGCGGGTGAATCTTCAATCGTTATGATTTCATTATTTCATTCAGAATTAAAAGATATGGCTCATGTAACCGCAGTCTCTCGCATTTGCTCAGATGAAATGAATGATTGGCAGCACTCTGTTGTGAAGCTCTGAGGAAGTGGGTGTGTGGAACTCTGAGGGAGTGGGTGTGTCTGCCAACACCCACACTAGTAACTCTACCGGTTACATTTGCACCCTCTGCTGGTCAAATTGTGTAATGGGTGGAAAATGAGAAGGAGGGGCAAAGGCAGGCAGATTGCAGTAAGCAGCAGACAATGTAGCTCACAGGGTGTACATCCAATGCACATCGTTATATGCCACGATGTACATCGTCATGATTTTACATTGTGAATTATCGTACTACGATATATCGTCCCATCCCTACTGATAACCGATAATTTCTTATAAAATGAAACTTAAACTTAACATATCTTTTCCAAAATATTTAATAACAAAATTTGAACCTATGAAGCATAGATAAATCCTCATATTAAGTACTAAAGAAATATCACACTCATTTTTTTACACAGTGCAGCTTTTAACTGTGTGTGCACAAATAGCCCTGCAAGCAGTTTGTATGATTTGTTTCATATGTATATGTGTGAGTACTGAGCAAGCGGCCAAAACCACGGGTGAATTTTGAAGCCAATAAGGAAGTGGCTGAAAGCTGCAATTCCTCTAATGTCCGCTAGGGTCGGCTCCAAAAAGACTCTAAATCCCGTCCAACTCCATTCAAGTCAATGGGACCACAGCTCAACTTCTCACTCAAAATATATAGTCAATAAATTTTTTCGACAGTAGGTTTTGGTCTCAGTAGCTAATTTCACTTCTTCTAATATGTGTCTGTATGGCGATTTTCAAAATAATTGCGTGATTAACGGGATACAATGGTTGTAAAACGGGGTTGTTTTCCTAGTGACTGACAGGTCGCCTGTCCAGTGATCGACAGGTCGCTGATTATGGGCCAATAGCAGCCGGCGCTGCGGGCAACCCCCGGCTTCGCTCTGGCTGCTCTAGACCCAAAAAATGTCAACATGGTGGCGCTCGTGAACCCCAACTTCTGGCTTCAAAACGGCCCTTCAGAAACCTATGGGTGACGTCACACTCACTACGTCCATCTTTTTTTACAATCTATGGTACTGAGTAGTATTATTGTATGCATGAGTGTTTCACATGTGTATGTGCAAGTAAAGTGTGAAGTAAGCCCTACATGGCCTCTCATACATTCATATATTTTCATCTAAAGATGAAAGCATGAAATATGGGCAAGCTGTGCATGCTATCCCATCCAAACAGCACATCAGCTGATCAGTATCAGCTGACTCTCAATCACCAATCACATTAAATTTTTATGTGTGTTTGATGTGCATGTGATGTTCTCTGACGTAGCTCTGTTCTATATTCAGGAAGATCAACTCAGCTGATGGAAATGCACTGGATTTGCTTTTTTCTTTTTTTGTGCCATTTAAAATTTTGCTCAAAATTTGCTTGCCAGTCGGATGGAAACATAGCTAGAAGAGGACACTTAATAAAGCAGCAGAGTTTGGGAGGGGTGGAGGACAGCTCTTCTGACGTGCGCAGCCATCCATCAGCGTTGAGTGTGTAATGTGAGCTTGCATTGGCAGTCTCTGCACTTGGCATGCTGTGCGTGGCTGAAATAGCATTTTCCAAAAGGCCTGAAACCCAAGCAGCTCTCCAGGCATACTGCCCATCTCCAACACAGACACACACACACACACACACACTACTAAACCATAAGCAATACTCAGCATGGTAAACAGCATGGAGATCTGGGACTGAGATATGTACACAGGCAGACAATGTGTGCACTCAAACACAAATGCACACACACACACACACATATACACCAGTTTGCACAGGCAAGAAAAAGTTTGAGAACCCAAATTCCATAACTTTCCCACCTACAGCCTGAAGAGTTTTACTGTTTTGTACTAAAAACTAAAATTCTGCTTGGCCTAATGTGTATCTGTTTGTCCTTAGTAGGCCTCTGTAGTGGAGTGGCTTTGCTGTGCTTCATTTACGAATATGTTGCGATTTCTGTGACCCTCTAGTGGTCAGAAAATTTAGTTTTTTGCAGCTTTAAGCAGTTTGACACATCTCCGATTAAAAACGTTACTGTTTACAAATACTGTTACTAACACATGCGAGTTTGGAGCAAATTGTGGAATTTTAACTTTCACTTTTGTTTTCACAATGGGTGGCTCTGTCGGATTGAGTACAATGCTACTGTTCTACTGGTCTGTGCATCGCTAAATGACGAACATGATTTGATGTGCACATTAGGTGCGTTAGAGATTGATTTAGATCAACTTCTATACATTGACCAACTTTTGCTTTTGTGGTGACTGTGCCAATATTGTGGTGGTGCGCCACAGATGAGCCAGTCAGTCAATTAGGTCAACTATTATTGACCGGCTCTGCTCGGCAGTCTGGCAGAAATGGGTGAGAGTATTAGTGCAGAAGAACTCTGTACAATTGTCATATAACAGACGTTCCCAATCTCAATTATGTGTAAAAGCGCTCTGCACTAAACATGGTGAACACCATATTCTCATATTAGTGCATTAAGTCTCACAGTGTCAGAATTACTGACCAACTGACTTTATTCAAATTTAACAGTACTTTATTCAGAAATAGTTGAAATCACATTCTTTTACAAAACTCAATGCTTTGGGCTAAAACAATAAGCCTTTTTAGTGTTTTTATAGGTAAGGATTGGTCATGCAAGCAAACATTTAAATGCAGCTTAGACAATTGAAAAAAAAATACACATAAAAGGGAAAGAGAATGAATGACCATTGAAATATTATGTCAGATGAGACATGATAACATAATTCCCCTAGTATTTCAGAAACAGTTATAGTCAGTCAAACAGTTTTTTTGTGTGTATATGGGTTGTTGTATTTTGTTGGCACATAACCAAGATAGGATGTTCCCTAGCCACCCGCTGTGGTTTCCTCAGGCCATCTTTCAAAGGTAAAGGTCAATGTAATCTCCTCTTCTGAAAATCGAGCCAGTGACATAACAGTCATATCTCCAAGGCCAGAAAGTCTCTGTAACCAGAGAGACATAGAATTGAGGAGTGAAATAAGCACACAGTCCCACTCTCTCATTGCTGAAGAGTATAATGACAGCTGAACCTAATATAATAAATAATAATATAATAATAACAATAATAATAATAATAATAACAATAATAATAATAATAATAATAATACATACGAGAGCTTGATAAGATATTAACATTGTAAAATTAGTAAAAGTACATGATTAGCACACTTTATTAAAATGATGATTAGGTCACTAGGCCAATGATTCACCCAGTCATGTGCTGTGTAAGCAATTGAAAAAAGAAATCTATTAAAATGTATTAAAAAATAGGAAGCACTTAATGACAAATTAAATTAAGGTTTTTATGACAATATAAAAAGGTGAGCCCCATGTGGGCCTTGTATTAGAAGATTTTTATATTGATTGATTGATGGTCTGGCAGACCAGATGGAGCACTAACTTGACTGTGTGCCATCACAATCCTCCTCCAAGCCATTCAACAGCAGTGGAGTAAATCCAGTGGACCGTAAGAGCAAGCATTAGCTAGCTGGGGGTAAACTAGCTTAGTCAAGAAAATCAAGTCGCTTTTTGGATTCAACTGTTGGAGATTACTGCTTTGGCCCTGTGTTTGTGTGTTGAGACAGCAGCGACCTGGATGTATGAATGCTCTACAGTTAAGTTAAGTGATGAAATTTTGAACACAATCATCATGATTGCAAAAACTAGGAAAATAAGGCCCAGGTTGAAAATAAACTGAATTGTCCTTTAATGGACATTTCCCCTTTTACGTTTAAAAAAATAGTGATAGTTTTAGACTAAAGAGTTTGTGACAGGAGCTGGCAGGCATATGGAGAACACATCAATAGTTCCTCTGGTCACTTACAGAAGTTGTTTGCACTGCGTTCGGAGCTTGGGCAACTAAACACATGGGAGCTGCAAACCAATAGGTAAGAAACTCTCAATATTTTTAAATTAAGAGCAGTGTTTAATTTGTAAATGATGAGGTCCCAGAACACCAAGTGGTCGGTGTTCCTGCGAGTCGGTCTGGAGGGAAAAGGTTCTGGAACATATCAAGACAACAAGCGCATTGGAGGCACGGTGGTGCTCAGTGCAGCCATACAGCTTACTGTAGATCTAACAGCCTAAACATTACTAAATGACCGACTATATGACCTTAGAGCTCCGACTACTGCTGACCTATAACAATATTTGATTATTGCATAGGCTACATAATGCTTATTTTGTCCAAACCGATGGGTTTTTACAAATCTGCCCTTCAAGTAGTGGACTAAAGATATAACTGCACTGTGCACAACATAAAATGCCCACATACTTGGCTGTGAGATATCCTAATCACATATAAACACATCAAGGAAACTGCAATGGCTTAAACCATTTACCAGACAAATTCTGGCTCAAGTAGTTACGCATTAATATTCAATACAAATACTTTCATACGATATCTATTTTGAACGTAGGAAACAGTGTCAGCGAATAATGAAACGACAGCAATAAAACGTGTCATGGTCATGCCATGCAGCTAGAAGTAGACCTAAATGTGCACACTCAGCTGGACCGCGCTGGTTTTGAAATGCCCACATTGATGTGGGGCTTACAGCCCTCCACTCAACCAATTATATTACCAATTATTTCTGGACACTCAACATAAAATGCGCAGTGTCCCACATATTTAACTGTGGGACTTACAGGTCCGCACTCTAAATAATTTCTGTTTTCATCTATGCAAATATGAATTTAGATGTTATCGTCCCAGCAGAGAACTGTAACATGTTTACAAACAAAAAAAAAACATGCTTACCTTGTCTAATTTTCCAAAGATAGTCCACACAGCGAACATATGGACAGCAAATTCAACTGTCTTTTAGCCATGACGATGTCTGAAGTTTACCATAACACACTCTGCAGAGCAGCTCACTCATGTGACGTGATTACTATGCGCTTGCTGCTACTTTCTAATAGGGTAATAATCACCTGTCTTCATATGGAAATGAGCCAATTCAGTTTTTGCAATGGAGGGGAAAGGAAGAGTCAACTACTGGGATTATTACATGGCAGACAAAAAAACTCCAAAAAAAACAAACTTTCATGCCACCAGAGGTGCCGGGTCCACGCAAATAAGTACTAGAATGCAGGTAGTCCAAAACCGCGAGGTGCTTAAGCACTGGTCACAGGTGTGCAGAAAGACACAGGTGATCTCATCATCTCAACATGATCTCATTACAACATTGAATCAACAAAATAAGAGACTTCAAAGTATTTCATACATGCAGACGCAACTTTCAAAATACCTCTAACATTTTGACATGAAGGATCTAATCCCCATAACAAGAATCATTATGTGAAGGCCTTGCTTTGTAAATCCCTGGTGTTAAGCTAAACTTCAACATGTGGTTCCTGATGTAACCACCAGGGGTCATCCGTGCTAGTTACATTGTTAAACGTGCACAAAAAAACATGTCAAAAGATTATACAAAATATCAGAAAACTCTTTTATGAGTAAATAATAGAGGGTGTTGAAAGACATTGTTTAGTGTTCTATCTGAAGACAATATGTACCAATATTTCTTTACCGTTGACTTAATGAAATGACTGAAGGGACTGTAGGTCATAATATAATTCACAGAGAAAATGTTTTCATAAATAGATCATTTCTGTTTTTGTTTTCAACTAATTCGGATGCTGATCGAAGATGACTATCTGGATATCCCGTTTCTTTAAACATTTGTAGCATGGCTTTACTTTGGATTATGTAATCATTATCTGAACTGCAAATTCGTTTTAGTCTGTATAGCTGACTAAATGGTAAACTTTTTTTCAGGGGAATTGGATGGTAACTGTCAAATTTTGTCTTGTCATCATATAGTGTTCATGGCATTTCTGTTTTTGTATCTGTTATTGTGTTTGTTTTGTTTTTGTCCTTGACTTCTTTGGTTGTACTGTTACCAATTTGCACTAAATTTAATTTAAAAAAAAAAAGGTTATTGATTTTCTTTAAATTGATTATAGATTACAGGTTGTGTTAAGGGAAATAGCGAGAGTATATTGACGTTCACTGGCTTAAAACAGTGTCTGTCGGACTGATATCTTTTTGGGTAAGAGGGTAATGTTAGCAACTATCCACCCACTCCTACCAGTTATATCTGTCTGTGGCATGCTAATTAGCTAGCTAACGCCAGCAGCTGCTCGACTGTCAGATAGGTTTGGCTGCCAGCAATTACAGCATGTCTAACTATTAATTTAATGCAGTTGTTACCGGACAACGGCCAAGAACAATGACAGGACGTCAGACACATGTTAGTGTGTAGAATGTTCTGATTTATTTACTCTCTTTTATCAAATATCTTTGTTTCAAATACACAGGTATTATTTCATTCTCTTTACTTATCCTGGCTCATTATACATTACCCCGATTCTAATGCAACATTTTGATCAGATTCCACAAAAGCATGCATGTTTATTATTATTTGTATTTATTTATGTATTTATTTTATATCAAATGTCTGACCAGAGAAATCATTCCAATGTGTTGGGAGGATTTTACTCAACAGTCTGTAAAACCTGCAGTGAACCCTGCCTCACTCTGCCTTAAGCTGCTAACCTACCTAAAACTATTACATTAGTCTGGCTGGCCCACCCTGACAAGAATACAATTCTGGGGGGAAACACTGAACAATTGTAATTTTTGCCTAGAAAATAAGCAAATTTGGAAAACTGGCACAAAATCTCAGCTATTTGGCAGCTTCAATGCAAAAGTATTGGCCTTCAAAACCCCATATCAGTTGGACCCTATTGGAGACAATGGTATGCACACAAGTCTTCTCTTTCAATTGATGTCCCACTTTTATAGATACAAGCCTGCTAAAATGTCCAAACTATTTTTTCATTAATCTCTGGGATTAAAGGTACAGGTTCCAATGGATAAAGAGATTGAAATAGATGGGCAGCTATGATTCCAGCTACAGGATTTAGAAGATGATTCATTGTATACGGTTGCTGGCTTCTGTTAAAAGCAAGGTAACCTTTAGTTTAATCTATTGTGTGTACTGTGAGTGTGATAGACAGACAGACAGATGACAGATAGCTATGACCGTTATAAACTGAAAAACAAAAGGAAATGATGAGACAGGGAGATATGGCTTAGCTTCTCTGAATCCTCTGCAACTATATTTATTTAAGTTGTCCCAGCATGTACATAAAAGTTCTCTCTTTGTAATCATTGTATTGGAGACTATCTATTTAATCACGAGATGGAGGTCGCGCACTGTCGCACACGTTGGCCGGTCACGCTGGCCTCACAAGGTTTGGTGGAGGTAAATACAATGCCGATCAACTTGATTTTCATGAAATAATGGATCAAGGTTCATTTTTTTCCATTCATAGAGCGATCGTGTGGTGTCAGAGGACTTGAATTATACTATACAAGCTGTATGGGTTCATTTTATGGTTATTATTTGTTATTTTTGGAACTCTAAAGATCGGTCCTCCAACGCCTCCCAATTGTTTTGGAGAAGGCTGCTACGAAGTTGTGCTGGGAAGCTCCGCGACTGTTAAATGGACTAACAAACTAAAGTAGAGTTTCAACTAGCATGGGGATGAGTAGATAATGACTGAATTTTCATTTTTGGGTGAACTATTCCTTTAACATCTTCACATTACTTTAACGTTAACCGTAATATTAACTGTTGTTCGTTGGACCCCGTATGGAGGGCATGTGACTGGAGTTAGCATTAGCAACTAGCTACGACAACACCCTGATGCCATTACAGAGCCCTCGACCAAACTTACATTTTTACCTCAACTCCACTGACCAGATTTAGCTGGCAATCATACAATAATTTTGTGAAACTGTTATTTCATGTTACTAACCTGAAAAAAAAAGGAAAGGATGAGACAGTGAGACGTGGCTTGGCTTCTCTGAATCCTCTGCAACTATGAGGGGAAGAGGAACCAGCAGATCACGGCTATTCAAAGGTTAAGCCACAGCCTCACACTGCCCCCTACTGTTGAGAAGTAAAATCACCAAGTGCATTTCTCTTGTTAAATACATAACCACAAATGTGACCACATTTTAGTGGGTGTCACACATGCATCTGCAAGTGAGTGTGTGTATATGCGGTCTCAAATAGACAATGTAACCTTCCTCATAATCCACCGTGCCTAAATCAAGCACTGATGTTTAATCCATCCATCACCAACTATATGAATAGACATTGACACGCCATCCATCACCAAATCTATGTTCTTCTGTCATCAATGTATCACTCGAGCTACAATGTTCAATTTAAACATGCATTAAAGTAACAATCCAAAACTTTTCATATGAATAAATATCTGTTTTACTACTCTATTGCTGATCGACACCATACAATAGTGATTCAACCTATAGCCAGCTCATGAAAGCTTTTACATTTGCTGCACTGAACACCTTTTCCAGCAAAAATCCTCTGCTGCATAGGAAGTGATGCAGTTTATGTCTACAGAAGCAACAACAGCGGTTTCTTTGGAATTAATATAAGAAAGTAGAAAAATATAAGAAGGTATAAGAAGCAGAATTACCTGTCCCCTTTATAGTTAAAAACTTGGCAGAGACTTGAGGCTGGGAGACTTGTTCTAAGAGAGGACAGCTAGGTTGGACAGACTTCCAGTAAGCTGGGAAACAGATGGATGGTTTCCCACTTGACTGTTGTTGTCTGGCTGTAACCTAGTGACCAATAACACTCGTTCCACATTATATGGGTGCTGGAGAGAGAGTAGGTAACATTGCTAATTGTGGCACTAAGTTAACCTTAGCCAGTGTGTGCAAGGTATCAGCTTTTTTTAAAACCTGCAATAAGGGATATCAGACCTTATAACCAGTCCTGAAACTAATGTGTGCTATGTGGAGATTTCATTGAGACATAATAATATAAACCAATATCCACACACAGCAGCCAGCTGTGTTGCTGTTTTCACTTCTTTTCTAAAGCTTGCTGTCAAATTCCGCTCCGGAACGAAGTAGCTTTTCAGTAACGATTCAGTAGCTTTTAATTTAAAAAAAATTAGTTTGGCACCTCCCTCGCTCTTTAAAAGCGGCACTCTTCCCCTCCCATTCCTGAAAAAAAATCTTGTAATGGCGGAATCAATGAAGCGAGCGAGTAAACTTGTTAAACTAGTAAACTTGCTACCTTCCTCTTCACTTGTCATTATGGGACATGTAACCTTCAGCGGGAGAAAAATCTGGCAAAGTGAAACTGGTAACCGGTGACACTTCTCCAAAGGTACGTTTATTTTAGCTATTAGCCTTTATGCACAGTCCTTCGATTTTGGTTTGCCCTTATAGGGCCTCAGTAATCCAGCAGCTTTGCTGTGGTTTACTTACAAATGTGTTGCGGTTTCTGTCACCCTCTAGTGGTCAGAAAATCGCTTATTGTATGGAGATTTTTTCCTATCTTTAATCAAGAGCGTGGTCTTTCAATTTGAGAGCATGGTTTATTGATTTCACGTTCAGATTTTGTAATGCTTTCCCTCAAACCCTGTCCTCGCACTCAAATATCTCCTGCTTGCACTTAGATTTGCTCTGCTTCTGCTCAAACTGTATGCTTGCACTCAGATATAATGTTGCTTGCACACAGATTTCCTGCGCTCCAGCTTCAGCCCTTCTCCTCGCACTCAGGCTGCTTCTGTGCGCTCGTGAAACGTCTGCTCTCGGATTTCTGCTCTGCTCTCGGATTTTTTGTGCAACAACCCTGTCAAAATTCCCCAACCAATAGAATGCCAGGTGTAGTGTTGACCAATGAAATGATCCCTGCCTCGTTGCGGGTGCGTTCGCTTTACTTCTTAGAGCATCCCGTACGGGCGGTTACTGTTTAACCGGGTTCATCCACTCCCGCCCTCCGGGGCTTTATTAAATACGACTTTTGGAATAAAAGGACAGTTAATGTATATACCAGCGCCTGTACTTTTTCCTTTTACTATAATAGCTACATAAAATAGTAGCCGTATAGCACACCGGCCTCCCGTCGGTGTGCTAGAGGAGAAAACGACGTCACCTTCATGACTCAGGAGCGGGAGTCTTGCGGATCACTGGCCAATATGGACCGCCAAAGTCAAGGACCTCAAGTAAGTTTTTTATTTTAATGGTGCTATTACTTCCTTCAAATTGAATTGGTTAAGTCATATTTGCGGCATAAGAATACATCCATGATAATATGCTTGGCTTTCAAGTGTTGTACGTTATGGGAACATTGTTGCTAGGCAACTAACAACAAAATGGACGCCGCCGTGTTTCATTTTCTTCCTGTATTTTAGTGTTTAGGAATGGGAAAAGTACCAACAGCAAAAGTAGCCAGCTAACACATTAAGACAGTAGAAAACAAAAGTAAATTCAATGAGCAACTACATTTTAAAAACGCAATTGGTGTGTTGTGTATATATCCTTCTCTTCAAATGATGTTTACCGTTGCTGTGTCAAAGTCTGCTCTATCAGAAAGGTTTCACATATTGGAAATACGGTAAACACGTCCCCACTTGCAGGTATCATATTCATATCTGTAACATATCTACAATTAAATCAGTTACATTGCCTATTAATGACTTCTAAATGATTTTCAAAGCATTAGTAAATGATTTATTAAAAATTAATGAAGCCATTAATTAATGCTTATAAACCCAGTCAAACCCAGAGAAATTATGAGTAGCTAAATGTGTATCTCAATCTCCAGTAATCACGCTGTAGCATTAACTGAGATTGGAATAAATTGGAATAATATCTGTGACACAATTTAAGGATTTCCTCAGCTTTAACAGTAACAGACCCCTCGTTGTTCAACTGGAAAGCTAGTGCTTAATGTCTGCAATGTAACTGATTTAATTGTAGATATGTTACAGATATGATACCTGCAAGTGGGGACGTGTTTACCGTATTTCCAATATGTGAAACCTTTCTGATAGAGCAGACTTTGACACAGCAACGGTAAACATCATTTGAAGAGAAGGATATATACACAACACACCAATTGCGTTTTTAAAATGTAGTTGCTCATTGAATTTACTTTTGTTTTCTACTGTCTTAATGTGTTAGCTGGTTACTTTTGCTGTTGGTACTTTTCCCATTCCTAAACACTAAAATACAGGAAGAAAATGAAACACGGCAGCGTCCATTTTGTTGTTAGTTGCCTAGCAACAATGTTCCCATAACGTACAACACTTGAAAGCCAAGCATATTATCATGGATGTATTCTTATGCCGCAAATATGACTTAACCAATTCAATTTGAAGGAAGTAATAGCACCATTAAAATAAAAAACTTACTTGAGGTCCTTGACTTTGGCGGTCCATATTGGCCAGTGATCCGCAAGACTCCCGCTCCTGAGTCATGAAGGTGACGTTGTTTTCTCCTCTAGCACACCGACGGGAGGCCGGTGTGCTATACGGCTACTATTTTATGTAGCTATTATAGTAAAAGGAAAAAGTACAGGCGCTGGTATATACATTAACTGTCCTTTTATTCCAAAAGTCGTATTTAATAAAGCCCCGGAGGGCGGGAGTGGATGAACCCGGTTAAACAGTAACCGCCCGTACGGGATGCTCTAAGAAGTAAAGCGAACGCACCCGCAACGAGGCAGGGATCATTTCATTGGTCAACACTACACCTGGCATTCTATTGGTTGGGGAATTTTGACAGGGTTGTTGCACAAAAAATCCGAGAGCAGAGCAGAAATCCGAGAGCAGACGTTTCACGAGCGCACAGAAGCAGCCTGAGTGCGAGGAGAAGGGCTGAAGCTGGAGCGCAGGAAATCTGTGTGCAAGCAACATTATATCTGAGTGCAAGCATACAGTTTGAGCAGAAGCAGAGCAAATCTAAGTGCAAGCAGGAGATATTTGAGTGCGAGGACAGGGTTTGAGGGAAAGCATTACAAAATCTGAACGTGAAATCAATAAACCATGCTCTCAAATTGAAAGACCACGCTCTTGATTAAAGATAGGAAAAAATCTCCATATTATTGCATGTTTAATTTGGTTTAATAATATGACAAATTATAAAAATAAAAAAAATAATGTGCAAATATATTGATAAATGTGTGCAAATATAGCTTGATAGTAGCTAGATGTTCTCTGTTGTATACCCTTACAGAAATCACTGAGTATTGGAGTAACAAGACTAAGAGTGTAACAGCCCCACGATGTTGAATTTTGTGTCTCTGTCAGGAATCGAACTCTGGTCTCCCGCTTGAGAGTCTGCAGTGTAACTCCCTGCGGGCCACGTGACCCATAAAGTGGTGAACAGAGCGACCAACCGACCGACAATTCCATCCATAGAGCCCCTGCTGTCGTGGGGCTAAAAACAACCTATTTGTGTATAGCCACCATGGCTGAACAGACAAAGAAAAGAGCACCACCTACAGAAACTCAAACTGCATCAACAGAAAATCCAAGGAGAAAGATGTCACAGTACTGGACATACTTTTTTGATTGACAGGTGTCTGGGAAGTGCAGTGTGAACGCATCACAGCAATGAGTGCTTTGTTTTGTTTCCTTGTGTTTTATTTTGTTGCATACTGTATTGCATCATTTTGTTTTGTGATTAAATGCTGACTAGTTAGATCTCGGTAGGCTTGTCTTCTGTACAGTCTTTTGAGACATGCATTTGTGATGAAGGGCTATATAAATAAACTTGACTTGACATTTATGCATTTTGTTGCCAACAGCTACTGTATAAGATTTGTGGGTGAAATGCCTTGGGACTTGGCTGGCCCAGGATATAGCTTGGCATGCGTCCACACATGCAAACTGGATTTTCACCTCACCATGGGCAGTTAACAGGCGGACTAATGGAAGAGTTGCCTGGCACATTAAATTGGTCAGCACTGTACTTCAGGCATCAGGCTAGGTAATCAGAATCAAATTTATTCGTCAAGTAGATCTACCTACACCAGGAATTTTGACCCGATACTCTGTGGGGACAATAGAATCATATAAGCATAAAGATAGACACACAAGGGGAAAACATATGTCCATGGAATTACATGGACTGGATATTTAAGAGTTATTCATATAATGCAGCAAGAGGTCTTCATAAGTATCTGAGGATAGATTTTAGGGAACATATTTTTAAGTGGGGGAAAAAGATACCCTGAATGCCTAAAATAAATTTGGGCTTTCAGGGTAATTGCTATAAAGAACGAAAAGAATAACATGTTAGAAATGATTATTATTAAATAAATAACATTGTGCAATATAGCTGCATACTGTATACTTTAAGTTTATTTTGAAAGCATTTCCAGTTTGTTAAGTAGTACACAGAGGAGGGTGACGGAAAGTATGGGAAAGAGAGAAAGAATGACATGCAGTAGAGTTTCAATCGGGAATGATCTGCGACTGATGAGCTGACCACTAGCTTTAACAGCTTATTAAGAACATCCCTTGATACTGCAGCCCCACCTCCTTAAAAAAAAGCCTTCAGTGGCAGAAAAACATGTAAGTTGTTCCAAGCTACCCCACGTTTCAGTGCCTTTAGCAACTGATAATGTAATAACGTGTCAAAATGCAATAAAATGTCCTTCTAAATGGGTTAAAACCTGAGTGTAATGAATTCCCAGATAATGTAATAATCTCACACTATTACATTAATTAATTACATTAATTACATGTACCAAAAACACTCTCAATCCATTTTTACACATTCATTTTCCAGCATCTCTCTGAGCCTTACCAAGAACAGGCTGTTTGTGTCGCTGTGTCTTTAAGGCTCATTAATATTAACGACCCTCGGTTCTGATTGGCTAATCGTTTCAAGAGTGAAATGTGAGACACTGCAGCCCCGGCAGCTACAGGTAGGGAAAACTCTCTGGTAATAAACAATGACAACCGCTCAACCGCTTTGAAAAAAACACTTTGTTAGTCTATTATTTCTTTGTGACGGAAGTCCAAACGGCTCGTTTAGAGGCTCGCTTTTCTAATATGGATTGTGTGGATTTAGTTGGCGGCCGTGCGTTTTGATACTTTCACCATGTCTAGATAGCACATCCAACTCCTTTATAATCAAAGAGGCAAGGGGAATTCCCTTTTACACGATATGGGACCTTTAATTAAGTTTTCATTAATCATCTATAGTTAATTGTGGGAGTTAAAGGATAAGGCCGATGTTTTTTAATGCATTGCTTACCGTCAACAAATCCTATGAAAATAACAAAATCAACAATGCGTTTGCTCTACTCCCGTTACTTTCTGACTTCCCACGTACCTTTTTAGCCGTCAACCCGGAAGTAATTGGCTCAAATTGTAAGCTAAAAACCTTGAAATACAGCTCACAAAGACATAGTTTCAATTTTAAAAACCGCTAACTGTTACCATGAAAAGTCAGGCTGTTGTAGTTATTACCAAATCAAATTCAAATGGAAACAAATTCTTCATTACGCCGGGGACTATTTTCGGTGCTACGGAACTACTTTCCTGAGATCGCAAAGTGTTTACGGCCGGCTTATTAAGTTGTTTGAGGAAAAAGTCGGCTGGCCCGGTGCATCGTGATGATGAAATATGTTGCCCAGAGCAACGGCATGGCTCTGTGACGTGTTTTTAATCGTTTTTTTAATACAATGGAGTTCTGTGGCTGCTGAGACATGGCTTCATTGGGCACCGGCTACATGGACGAGATTTGCTGGCAAAACAAAATCATTGCTGATTTTGTTATTTTCATAGGATTTGTTGACAGTAAGCAATGCATTAAACAACACCGGCCTTATCCTTTAAGGGGGCGAAGTATGAGGCTCATGCATGTTCATGCATTTTTTTTTTTTTTTTAATTTTATTTTATCATTTATTTATGTATTTATTTTTGTTATTTAATACTTTTATTGATGATTAATCTCTTGTTACATGCTTTGGCAATATTGTTTGTTTGTGAACTGTCATGCCAATAAAGCACCTTGAATTGAATTGAAATTGTGTGTGCCATTTCACGATTATTAGGATTTATAAAAGGGGGAATTACGTGATTTATAAATAATAATAAATAAATAAATAATAATTGTGGTTTTTTTTGTCCGTACAGCCAACCCTGGCAGTAAGAATAAGAAGAATGTATTAAGTCAAATTATTACATTATTAGTCAATATTTTTATAGCATCATCATCACACTTCCAAATCTGTGCTTTTTCGGTGCTCATCACATGGAAATAACAGTCGTGAAAAATCCAACCTTCCAAGCTGTATTTTACAGAGCATCGGAGAGGTCATCCTGTAGAGAAAAAAAAAACAAATTTGTGGTAAGTATTAGGCCAGGTGTGCTTGATTTGCAGAAAAAATGTGCAAATAAACGTGTGTATCTACTAAAACCAGAGTAACCACACTAACTCTCTGACATCTTCAGAATTGTAAAGGTGTTTATCTTGTTCCCATATTTGTACTGTACTCTTTGATTAAAAAAAATAAATAAATAAAAAGTTGGAACAGAGCAGAACAGAGGTTCCTGTTCGCAGCGGAAGTGACGAGTACCGCGTCACAATTCAAATTCATACTGACCGGGAATTGGGAAACGCAGTACTGTGTTGGAAGACGAACAAGAACGTAGCAATGTGTAAGTCGTCTAAAAATGCATTTTTATGTATATAGATAGAAAGACAGACAGTGAAAGCCGTCGTGTTATTAGGTAGCGGTAGGTAACGTTGGCTGTTATGTAAAAGCGCCGATTGCTTTGTAAACAAAGCAAAGGGTAGCAGCTAACTAGCCCTGGAAGGCACGCCAAACCCTATTCAAAAATCGGACAGTTCAGTGCTTCTTTGCTTATCGGCGAACGCATATACCTCGCAGAACAAGGCTTTAGCCCTTTAATGAATCAACTGGATCCACTCTTCAAGTCGGCAGTACTTATTCCAATAAATGTCAGCTTTTACAGTTACCTTGTCCTTTTTCCACACTGTTCTTCCACCAAAGCAACGTTAACTCGCGGGGAGCAGTAGCGAGTGTGAACCAATTATAAAAGTAGAGTTTTATTGAAATGAAGTGTTCCTTGGTGGATTACCTGCATGCCGAATTAGGATAGGCTACTAAATACCTCTAAATATTCTAACGTACCTGGTGTGTATATTTGCTGTGAATGAAGTTAGGTGTAACGGTCTGCCCATACAAGAGGCATCAGGCATGTACGGTAGCTAGCAGGTTAGACTGTACTATAGTTCTGGCTAGTCAATAACTGGCAAATTAATACTTTAAAATCCTTGTATCCCTTTTTTAGTGTTTAGCGTTGACGTGAGGTTACGATAACTTACCTGAGGTCAAGCTTCATAAGTGTCAAGGTTATAATTGCAGAGGTTTTCAGAATTATTTAGCAGGTGTTTTGTGTGGATGCAATTAACTCCTAATAGCCTCACAAATTAGTGTCACACTGGGTACATGCAAGTAACTAAGTAATCCATACTTTCCCCGTATTTCCTACCTATACTAGTCTACTTAAAGTGTTGAAATGGTAAGCAGCTATGTTTATATAACCCTACAGTTTATATTATATTTCTTTATCATTGTTTTTATTATTTTTACTGTTTTTGTTGCTTATATTGTATTACACTTGGTGCTTACATTTTCTTTTTTTCCACCCTGCTGAATCCGAATAGTTTTGCTGCAGCAACAGCCTAATCTGGGGATAAATACAGTTTCATACTGTCTTATCTAACATGGGGTATTTATCAGTTTAGTAATATTAGATCAAATATCAAATCTAATTGGTTCACTCTTTCAGCAATATGAGTGAGCTGGAGGATATCACCCGCCACATTACTGACAAGATATCATCCTTACAACGTATGCTGGAACTCTCGGTTGATGGTACGTCACGGTGATGTCCTGTATATGAGACAAAATTGATAGCATTTATTTTTATGTGAGTTTCACTTGTCCTTTTGTTCCCTCTCCACATTTAGTATTGCCTCAAAGTAGGATTAAGAAACTTGGACAAGAAGTCTTTGCACTCGACGGACTTCTCCTTGAGTTTGAAAAATGCGTGGGCCTACAGAATGACCAACTGAAGCGTTTGAAGGTACAGTCATATCTAGCCCCGATACTTGATGTTCTCTCGTGTGGAGAAAAACGCCATGTCAAGCTCCATTCAAAAATCTGGCAGTGTAACGCTGCCTTGCTTATTGCCAAACATGCATACCTCCTAAAGTGTGAGGTAAGACCATCTTTGATTCATTAGAAGTCACTCTTCAATTCAGCATAGATCCAATCCACCAAGCAGAACTTATTGCAATAAAATTTCAACTTTTAGAACTGGTTTGCCTCTTACTTATGGCAGTGCTGCTTGGTGGATTACTAGTAGGCCAAATTTACTAGCAGACCCTGAAGATTTGTAAAAGGTTTCAAGTCATGTTTTACAAGGTATGCACATTGCTGATAAGCAAGGAAACGGGGATATGGGCCTATATGTGTGTTTTGTTTTGTGTGTGCCTGTGCAGCTATTTTTGCTAACATGACATCATTCCTAATGGATGGACTACTTGAAATCATAAAGGGCATTTCTTTGTGTTCCAGGAACTTGATAGGGCATTCCAAAATGATTTGGAGGAGGTACAGCACCTTAAGGACAACATGCCTGCACACATGCCCAGGAAGAAACTGCCAACAGTGTAAGGAAACCAAAGGATGTTTTGGTACCAAATTTTGGTACTTTAAGTAGTCCAGATGTGAGTCTCAATCGAAGCACTATGTGCATCAATTACATTTATTTATTTGCTAAATAATAAAATATAAAAACAGGCTGCATAACATAGGCTAGAGAATATAACCTCATCTGATTATATTGGTCAAACAGCTTACTTGTGGACTCTCAAAAACAGCTTATTCAGAATATGTTAATAGATAAAGAATAGGCTCAATAAAACAGAATGGCATTTAGCCAAAGTACATATCATTAAAATATAGATATAAGGACAGCTTCATTTGCTGATCCCAGTACCAGTACTCATGAGCTGGATCTGTGCTGATCCCAATAGTATAGATACTTCTGGCGCTAGGGCTGGGTGATGATTCAGTATTATCATTTATTGACTTACAGTGGAATCATGTTGTGATGATATGGTGATTTTGGGATGTCGTGACACACATTTCTGCTGTAATTATGACAAGCAAATTCTATTTAAAAGCTGTGACAAAGTGAGGTATGGTAGGAATATTATTTGAAAATTTCAGTTTTGTTTGACATCATGTGCAACATTACTAGTCAGTTCAATGGGATTAACATTAATTTGATTTAACATGTGATTTTGCATACATGTGCTATATTGTGATATACTGTATATAGATATTTAAAAAAAATCCTTAGGATTATTGTGATATTGATTTCAACCATATTGCCCAGCCCTAATTGGCGCACCTCCACTCAAAATGTAAAACCCTTAGACCCAAGTATATTTTCAGCTATAATGTCAAGAAACATAAAACTGTTCTGAATGCTGGATGTTCTGTTTGGCCTTCGTCTGATCTCTCAGTGGAAGTGAACCTGCACTGAGCCAGAATGGAGCAGTGGAGCCGCAGCCGGTCCAGCAGGAAAATGTCAAAAAGACCAAGAGCCAGATCAGAGAGATGGAGTTTATCACCACGCCAGAGTTTGAGAGCATCCCTCAGTGAGTATTAACACCTCAGTAGTACCCAACACTGAATGATTTCCATCCCTGCTCCCTCTCTAAAAATCTCTTCCATCTCAGTGTGCTGATGCTTGCTTTGGTGCGGAAATAATCACATGAATGATGCTTACGCTTCATTCAGTCAGTGAATCACATGACTGGTTTGGTTTGACAGGTTGAGCTTTTGAAACTTTGGCGTCATACTGCTGAAGAAATAGTTTCTTAATATGAGCATGAGCACTGAGCATTTTATTCCCATTACACATTAACGCTGGGTATTGGCAAGGACCTCACGATACGATACGTATCACAATACATGGGTCATGATACGATTGTATCACGATACATTGCGATACGATACATATTGCGATACATTGCAATACTCTACATAATTTACTGAAAATTTAAAAATAGAGCTGAAAATACAACTTGCTGTGTACCACCTGCAGGCCTGGAATTAAGTCATTTTTAGGGCAAGGCCACTTTGGCCTTTGATAAATACAGATTTATTGGGACAAAATGTAGGGCACCAAGGCCAAAACCAATGGTTATTAAAATCCTTTTTTCGGTCCTTTTTCCTCAACAAAATAAATATCCTAATAGAAAAATTAAGTGCTGCAGTGTGATACAGCACATATGTAAGATGGCTCAGACTGCTAAGTTAGTTACATGTCCAGTAACACACAATAACGTAAGTGTAACCCAGGTTATTTTCTGTAGCTACAAATTACAGATGTCCCCTAAACGCCTCATAAGCAGGCTACTGCTACAGGGTTTTTGCTGCTCTCAACCCAGTTAATTTTGCTATATTCTTCATTACAGCGGCTAATTACCAGCTGTACATTTAAACTTACACTAGTTCTGCTCAAGCACTCATAGCTCTCTCCTTCTTTTAGCGACTTTCTCGCTAATCCCACAGTTGTTTACACGCTTTTCAGATCTGCTAGTTACTTAGCTTAGCAGTTAGCGATGGCTTCTCTCTCTCCCTCTCAGTTTAATTTATAATTAGCTGTTAGTTTACGTTAGCGTTACACATATATTTGCGGGAGTGGGAGAAATCTCGCGCTACTGTTGATGTCCAGCGTGATGACGGAGACTCTGGGAAACGTGAGTTTGTTTATTTGCTGCGTCGCATGTAGTTTTAAATGAGGAAATCCGCAACTTTCTTTTAAGGGCACAACGGCCAGGTCAAAACAGGGCATGCCAAACTGGTCGTGTGGATAGTTAATTTTAGAAGGGGCATTACGGCCACACTCCGGGGCGTCCACGGCACTGGCCGTTTGGCTGTGGTATACGTTAATTCCTGCCCTGCACCTGGGTAGTCTAATATGTACATCACATGATATTGATAACTCAGCGGACAAATTGAGTCAAAACTATTTAATTCAAAGGGATTTGAGGGAAATTTAAGGACATTTTAAATCCATTTAAAACATCAATAATTTTTTTTTTAATGTATCGATACCAGGGGCTGGAAAATCGATACAGTATTGTGGAAAAAAATATTGCAATACTCAGCTGTATCGATTTTTTTGCACAGCCCTATTACACATACATAGTCTCAAAACCCAAGCATATACTTTGCCAAAATATGCTTAGACATAATCTCTATTTGTAACAGACCCATGTCAAACTGCATCAATCAGTCAATCTTTATGTGTAGAGCACATTTCATAGAAGTAATGGCAGCATAGTTCTGCTACACAACAAAAATATAAACATACATATAGAATCAGACCTGCCAAATAACATGCATCATCCTCAAAATTACAGACAAATTAAAGTTCAGTCAAACACAGAACTGTTATACCTGTTGTATTTGTTTAAACCCAAACTCATAAATCCCAGAAGAATCCCAGATCTAGTAATGGTGCCTCATTAAATTGCATTACATCTATTTCACCAGCAGATGCCACTCATGTGTGCTGTTAATTGAAGCTTCCAGTAGCGAACCCATTTTCAATACAATTGGCTGCAAAGCCTCAAGGCTTCAGAAAGCCTTGTTTTACCTTCATTAGTCACAGGAGTATTGTACCAGCACTGTTGCCCTGACCTTTGACCTTCTTATTTGTAGTTGCTTGTAATGTTGGTGTTGATCTAGGAATGGAAGGCGTCTCTACTGTTGTTCTCATTGTAAGTCACTCTGGTTAAGAGCTAAAACTTAAATGCCAAAAATGTATGTTTATTTAGCCAAATATAGGAAAACTGTCACTAAAAACAGCACAAGTGAAAAAAGAAAAACATAGTGAACATAGACATACTTTGCTTTTGACCTTTCAGGTTTTGTTCAGTGCATCATTGGAAGCCAGAATAAAAACTTCCTTCATGCTCTTCCCTATGGGTACAAAATACAAAATGTTGAAGTAATTATTCCTGGTAGTGAACCTGCTGCTGGAGCAGCTTGTGTAATGTATTGCAACGAGTTGAATTATTCTACTTCTTGATTTTAATGTCTTTGTCTTTTTAAACCTTACGTTATTTTCTATTCTCTTAAAGTGAATGCTCTGTCCCACCCAGGTACATGAAAGGCCGTACAACTTACGGACAGCTCAACGCTGCAGTGCAGAGCATTAACACGGCTGTAACAGGGAAGTACAAGATCCTCCACCAGTCAGCAAAAACCATGAACAACAATACACGCAAGCTTTACCAGCGCTTCAAGGACGAGGAGACAAAAGATACAAAAGGTACGTTGGGATAGAAGCTACTATGCTACTGGCAAGGATGTCGGCTTCATTATTTGTGTTGAATGCATACCAAAGTTGATGATGGGTAGTTTTGAATCACTCATGTTGATGATGTTGATGAAATAAGTACATGTCCCGAATATAAACAGTGTCCAGCTAAACTGGATGGCATGTAGCCTAGTAGTACTTTTAATTTCATTTTATTAAATACACCCCTAAACTAGGGTTAGACCAATATACGGGTTTGCCTATATATCTGGCTTGTACTAGCCTTTTATTAAAAATGGGATCGGGTCCAGTCAGTGTCCTCCATCTTTTATATAATATACGGTAATACAATGCAGTTTTATTACATATTTATTGTATAATTGATCAATACTACACTGGTTGTCTGTGGGAAGCCCTTAACCTGAATTGAAATGTGACATTTTGATTGATTCCATGCAAGTATGCATCAATATGTATTTTGTTATTATCATTTTTATTATGATGGATTTCAATGGAGACAATGTAAGAATTAAATTCTGGGGGAAACATTATATAGTTAAGATAGCACTTTATTGATCCCCTTGGGGAAATTCAGGCGCCACAGCAGCAGTTGGCGGACAATGCCAAGGAAATGTCAAGTATGATTCAAGTACAGCAAGGTAATAGAAGAAATAGGTACTAAAATAAGATAAAGGTAATGTATACAACAATAAAGACAGTGCAGTACAATAGAGACAGTGCAAATGAATGCAGGTAAATGCAAATAAAATGCAAATAATAATTGCACAATTTCGGATATATTCCAGAGGAATGCAATATCCTTGTGCGGCATAGTCAAGAGTTCAATTAGTATGTTTTGGCATGAAAATGGTCAAATATTAAAGATGTTGAATACCGGCTATTGGGCAGCTTTAATCCAACAAATATCAGTATCGCACTTATTGGTCAAGGACACTATCACTACATACTTACTGGAACAACACTGTTCTCACTTTTGTATAAAATGTCTTCATCCACGTCAGGTCAGCATTTTGTGGTGGAGGCAGACATCCGTGAATTCACTCAGATGAAGGTGGACAAACGTTTTCAGGGGATTTTGAACATGCTGCGACACTGCCAACGCCTGCGGGAGCTACGAGGGGGAGGCCTCACCCGTTATCTGTTACTATGAATGAGCACGTCAATTGTGAGGAGAAAGGGGATAAAAAAAAAAAAACTGAACATCCTCTCCCATGAACAGTGATTATTGTTTTTTTTTTTTTTTTTTGGTATATGTTACGGTAAATTAAAGCACCAATACCAGCACAATGGCTACTATCTGAGGAATTATGTGATTGGAGAAAATATTTAACAGGGATGCAAACACCTCGCTTTTTGGCGAATGTTTCTTTTTTCACGTCAGTTTGGGTGACTTGTGTGAATCATCCATATCCAAAGAGTTTTTTTGGGGGGGGGTATGGGTGACGGACGAATTGTCGCTGAAGCGCATTTTCTTTTCAAAATAAAAGCCCCGCGAGGCTGCCACAAAAAACACGGTTGTGAGTGGTGGAATCTCCCTAATTAATGATTTAGCAAAATGTTTAAGGGGACAGCGTAGGCTATTTCATGACTGTCTTATGATTTGGGGATTGTGCTAACCGGGAGAGATGAAATATCAGAACAATAGAAGTTGCAGGAGATATCTCATCCTTCCCCTCTGTTTCTAGCTGGTGTTTTCATAAATTTTTTTTTACTGCTTGTTTTCATTCATTCATGCATACGCTTAATTATTCACACATACAAAAAAAAACGCTAGGAAGTTTGTCTGTGATATAATTGAACTACATGTAGTTAACTACTCCCCAACACTGCAGTTATGTTACTTTTCTAATTCCGAAAAAAAAAAAAAACTTAATTTACTATTTAACATCTGTCTGTCTCTTATTGATCTGAGTATATTAAATAGAATTTCCTATTTATTTAAGCATATAGCACAGGCCTTCGTCACATGGTTATATATTATGCTGTCGCATTTTTTTTTTTCGACTTCAGGTAGCTCTCTCTTTCTTCACCATACATGTGTTTGCATCCCTGATTTAAATTATTAGAATATGTAATTAAGACCCTGCTTCTATCGCTTCGCTTTTCTGCCTGTGTTGGTGGAGTCACGCAACAATGCTTTGTATTGATTGCAATACAATAAAGAGTATTTTGAGTTGTATCGCAGTTTGTGTTATGAAACCGAGAATCTTTACGAAACCATAGGTAGCCTTAAAGGGGATATGAAGCAGTCAATGAAGTTAACATGATTTACTGAAAGGATTTGCACTCTAATCAATGATTATATAACAAGCATGACAACATATAAAAGAAAAAACGTTTTATCTTTTGTGGCAAGGGCGCCACCATCTTGCAGTACTATAACCTGTGATGTAACAGGGTTGGTTGGATTGGCTGAGTTCTACAGATACTACAGTAGAGACAGTAAAAGATGGAGACATAAAGGAGGCCAATATTGTATTGCTCCTGGATGTAGAAATTAGTTTTATACGGTCAAAGCCAAGGGCAAACCAGTCCATTTTCATAAACTGCCACTGAAACGGATAACAGTACTGTGGTGCTGGCTAGCGGCACTAAAGAGAGAGAACCCTCCAATGGTCATTGACTCCAGGGTTTGCAGTGAACATTTTTTGGATGAAGATTATATAGAGGAGAAGATCTTTGAGTCGAGTTGACCTGCCTGTTTTCAATTTCACTGCCTATAACGTGTACTCTACCGACCGCCCAACATACTCTAGCAGTAGCGGTACAGAGGCATCTCTCCGCTGTAGGGAAAGGGCGCTAAAACGTGCCAGCCAGGCAGGGAAGAGAGAGGTAGGGCAATTAGCAACCCACAAAAGTCGGCAGGTACTAAGACATCAACTATGCCCATACCAAAAAGGCAGTACTCACAAACATCTGTCACAAAAACGTAGCTGTTTGATGTTAACAACATCGACTGCATGCTAGCCTAAAGTTCCACATGAGTCTCTCTAATTAATACATCTTTCACTCCAAACAGCAGCACTCATGAGCACCTACATGTTGCCCCCCCACCCCAACACACAGTCCTAACCCTAACCCTCATCCTCAGTCCTACACACGTCCCTAAGCCTAAAGATTTCCATAGCATCTCTGCAGCACAGGACTTATCTATGGAAGCCCATTCCCGCCACTCAATAAAATAAAAAAGGACTCAATTCTGACTTTATATCAGAATTCTGTCTTTATGTCTCACAATTCTGACTTTTTATCTCACAATTCTGACTTTTTTTTCTCACAATTCTGACATATCTTGGAATTCTGACTTTATTTCTCAGAATTCTGACATATCTCAGAATGCTGACTTTTTATCTCAGAATTCTGACTTTTTTTTCACGATTCTAAGTTTATATCTCGGAATTCTGACTTTTTTTCACACAAAAAAAGTCAGAATTCAGATATATAAACTCAGAATTCTGAGAAATAAAGTCAGAAGTGGAAGAAATAGAATTGTGAGAAATAGTCAGAAGAATTCTGAGAAATAAAGTCAGAATTGTGAGATAAAAAGTCAGAATTCTGAGATATAAAGTCAGAATTCGAAGAAAAAAACTCAGAATTTAGGGACTCACTAAACTTGGTATCTCCCTTAACCTCATTGGACCTCACGCCCGACTCATCAGCAGTACGGAGATGTGCTCCCGGTGGACAGCCACAATACCCACATGGGTTTGCGTCGGGTCCGGGCTCATATTCTTCACAGTCCCTGCAGGAAAGACACCGGCTTCATGTATAAACGTTGCGCGCGTACAAAAAGGTTGTGTACGCTGGTTTTCACGCATACGTCGGGATGTATAAAAATGAACTTGACGTGAGAATGTGCGGGCCGTCCCGCAAACTTTAGACCATGCGTACGCACATTTGTCTGGCTTTGTCAGTTGGCGACGCCAAACTACAAAGTAGTGAAACTCTCCAAATGTTTCAAAATAATGTTTTCACTCAATTCACTGTGCTATGTCTATGAAGTAGTTATGAAAAACCATAATTATTTCCGCTGATACACCATAATAGTTTGGTTATTTATGTGGATAATGTTTAACATTAGAAAGGCCAAAACCCATCTGGCATTGTTATTTTCAATTTTTAGTTCCTCCAACACTTCCCTCCATGACTTTTCCTAAATATGAGGGTTTTAAATGAATGAAAAAAAACACTTAGGAAATAGATACAGGCACTCTCCGCTATATCGCCGCGTTGGTTTGTGTGAATGCCCGTCTCTCTCTCCTCCGGCTCGCTTCATGTAGGTCTGACTTTTGGAGCGCAATGAAAACCTAGTGAGACTAATTTCCCACAGATGACATCAGGCCCTACTCACAATGCCAAAACCAAGATCGCCAGTAAACTGGACAGTTTTCGTTGTTTATGTGACATGGAGATGTTAACGCACGTCAGGGACTGTACAGTTGCCGAGGCGAACAGAGATCCATGGTGCACAGGAGGCGAGGCGCACAGATCCATCTCTCCTGGGAAGAAAACGCAGTGTCGGGTGGGCAGATGCACTCGGAATAAGTCCTGGAACAACTGTGTGATGTCCAAACAATTTGTGTGTAGTACTGCTCACACAAACCACCGAAGCTGTGCGCTGACTGCGGGACTGAACGGTAGGAAAGGAAAGGCCACCCGTGCATAAAACTAAAAAAAAAAGTAGTGTAGAAAAAATTGCCACAAATTGCCATATTTGGAGCGGCAGCACTGCGAACATTATATGGTTTTGTTTTTAATCTTTGAATCAGTTCAATTATGCAATTTTACCTTTATTTACAAAAACACTGCATGCGTAAAAGCACATTGGAAATATTTGGAGAGGGAAGCACTGAACAAAGGCACATTCACCATCGTTTTTGACAAGAAGGTGACAAGAGGGGCGTATTTATAATCATTTGCATAGTTAATTCTGGGAGGAGACGAGGCGGGGTGAGAGGCTACGCAGTCTTTTATACATGAGGCCCCAAATTCCACGTTTATCTTTCATTGCATTCATTTCATTGCATTCCATTGCATCGGTGTCATTCACAAACTGTAGGCCTTCCATCCAACATCCAGATGGCTTGTTACACAGAACCATCTGGGAAGTCGTCCTTGGAAACTGGAAAAGGGCAGGCACTTTAAAAAAATACTTGGCAGGTGATTGGATGAACCATCTGTCTATCACCGTCTATCACAGGCTAACTTCAACCAATCAGATCAGATTGCCGAAGCCAGTCGGGAGAAGAGCGAAAACATCTTTTCCATCCAGAAAAGCCTTCAGTGCCGTTCTTTGCTCTTCTTTCAATGAAGAAATACTCTCCAGTTCAGAAATAACTGATGTTATAGCAGCATCTACACTAGCCTCTTTAGGAGCCGCCATTGTTGTGAACGAACAGTCGCTTCTCGCTGTCGTCACACTTAAACCACGCCCGTAGCTGCCCTCATAGGACGCTGATTGGTCCGAACCACTGTGGTTCGGCCACAAACGCATAATTTGAAGCCTGGCAAGATGGATTCTCGCGTGATCGTGATCTCGCGAATTCAGCTGCCTCGCAAGGTAAAGCTTTTCCTTCACATGGCCCAACTGCCGAAAAGGCGTCGCACATGTCTAGTGGCAAATAAAAAAAAAAAAACTATCGTACCCATCACAAACCAACGTAAGGCACAATAACTTTTGGAACAATATCTTACTTTTTCAACCCAAAGTTTTGATCATCTGACTGTCTGAATTTCAGGAAACTGCTGGAGGCCTGAGTTGTTGTTTTTTACCACACCGGAATTGGCTCACAACTAAATAAGCATTTTGATTGGCCGACGTCAGCTCTACCTGCTCACTACTGCAATGATTTCATTAATGACCAACACGACCATAACACTAATAAATCAACAATATGAACCAATAGTAGCGGCAGTAGGTCAAATAATATATTTACGCATATGGCATTTCTTTTCAGTATTTTAGTAAAGTCTAGTGTTTATTAACATTAAGATAAAAACTTTTTCCTTTTACTAAACATATATTTTAGATACTATCAGTTGATAGAGTCTCTAAAAACTAGTACTAGTAACTATTTTTAGCACCTAGTAAAAACAGAAAAATCACTAGTAAAGACCGGAATAGAAACTAGACATTAATAAAAAGATACTAGTCACAAAATAATAATAACTAGTAGAACTGTATTAGTCACTAGAAAAATTAAAAAAATAGGCACTAGTGAGAAAAGAAAAGATGTCAGTGAGGAAAAAATAACTATAACATTTTGGGTGCAGATATCTAAAGATATCAGTGAGGAAAAAACTAGTGACATTTGCAGATATGATTCTGGCTGCTACATTCTGTACCCTGGCTTCTACAAGAAATGTGATATTAACAACATAATTTTGTTAATTTTGTTCAACGTTCCTCAGAAGCACAAAAAACAGCTCCAGTGTTTACACATATTAATCTTATCATAATAAAATATCAAATAAAAGTAATTTTAGTGATTCAACCAGCGCTAGAGCCAGAACTGGTATGGACATGGAACCAAAAACACTATTACCCCCAACCACCACTGCAACAAAATAGAGGAAACACTAGATAGTTTTCTATGCATGGTTATTGTAAGAATAACAACACAACAAATATTGTTTAGGTATATGATTCTTTAATATGCTTTAATCAAATAGTCAGGATGTTCATTTGGGTACTTAAACACAGTAAATCTATGTTTACAGGTTACGCAGGCATGCATGCATCTGGTGGCCAGCAGCAAGTTCCCAGAGACTGACCTCAGTATCGAGATAGAGCAGGAGACAGGCAGTGTCAGCACCCTGACAGTCATTGTCACCAGCACCCAGACTGATGCATTTGAGCAGGATACGGAAGAGGGAGGCAATAAGCAGTACATTTGCACAGGCACTTTGACAGATGACACAGTAAACAACCATGTAATAAACAATGACCATTCATACTGTACATCTGTGGAAGCCCCCCCCCCCCCAACTAGGGCCCCATCACCTCAGCCAGATGTGTACCTTAGCAGTGAGGGATGTGAAGAGTCTGAGGAAGAAAGCTTAATGGAAGAGAGTCAAGATAATGCCAATGATGATGAGTTTGAGGTGAGTGGTGAGGGAAGCATCAGTGATGAGGATGAAAGTGTCAGTGATGTTGAGGATGAGGAACCAAATGTCTCACAAGACAGAAAAAGTATTGTGTCAACAGGAGAATTGTTGAAGGTCTTTCATGTGTGCCATTGGGAAGGTTGTGGTAAATGTTTGGTGAGGCCACCAACAGTCTCCAAAAGTGGATTTGGCTTAGGATTAATACCGAATGCATTGATGGCCATGAGTATATGTGGCATTCTCAGCCTTTAGTTAGAGAAATAATGGAATGCAATGTTTCTGTCCCTGCTGCTGTATTTGTCACTGGAAATGAGTGCAGTCCATTTATGGAGGTGTGTGACACCATTGGTCTGGAAACCATCTCAAAAAGACTGGTTCAACATACAGAAGGCGTTTGTCATCCCAGAGGTCAACGATGCCTGGACAGTACACAACGAGGCTGTACTGAGCGCCTTATGTGATGAGCCCCTAATCGTGTCGTGGAAACTGTAAAAGTAGTGAAGAACAGTTATTGGCTTGAGGTGGAGGGTCTGGAGAGGTCCCTTTCCAAGTTGGGAGAGTATGTTGTGACTATATCTGTTTTGGCAACCGACTGCCACCCATCAGTGCAGAAAGTCATGCGTCAGGAATATAAACACATACAACATGAGTACGACCTCTGGCACATCGTGAAGTCCATCAAGAAACGACTGCTGCATTGCCACAACGAGGAGTTGTTTGAGTGGATCAGAATGATCACAAACCACCTCTGGTTTTGTGTCACAACATGTGAGGGAAGTGTGACCAAGTTAAAAGAGAAGTGGATCTCAATCCTGCACCACATTACCAGTGTGCACCACTGGGTGTCTGGTGAGACGATGACCAAGTGTGAGCACCCTACCTACACCCCTGAGGAAGAGAGTCAGTGTCCATGGCTCCTCCCTAGCTCTGCTGCCTTTCAGCACCTGCAGAAGTTAGTGCTTGACAAGCAGCTCCTGAAGAAATTAGAACAAACCACACTGGGCATTCACACGGGACAGCTAGAAAGTCTTCACTCCCTGTACACAAAGTACGCCACAAAGAGAAAGAAATTCCTGAGGGTTTGGAGGCACGTCTGCACGTTGCTGCACTGGATCACAACAATAACGTAAACAGGGAGACAGCTAAAACAAAGGAAGGTGGGGAGCAACATAAACACCAGTATTCCAAGGCTGCTCAACAGTATGTGGTGACCCCACTGAAGGTGGACAAGGATTATACCTTCAGGAAGAACATTGTGGCAGGAATGATCAACAGGTGTAAGTTGACATCCATCTGGGCAACATTTCAGGAGCTGAAAAGTGAGACTCTAATCACCCTGGTAATTGACGAGAAACTTAGGGTCTTATTGGAAGCAGGAGAAATTACAAAAAAAATTATAAAGCCCTTTGTTACTACCCTTCCATCCTATGTGCAGGATTCAATGGACATGATTAACATCTTAAAGACAGTGGATGATCTAAGCAGTGATACACACCTAGTTACAATGGACATACAGAATTTATTTACCAATGTCAACCACCAGGGCGGCTTAAATGCTTTGACCCAATTTTTGGATAAAAGACAGCCTGGGACTATACCAAGTACTCACTGTTTAAGGGAACGGGCGGAGATTGTTCTTTCTAAAAATGTCTTTATGTTTGAGAAAGCATCTTCCTTATATAGGCAATGCAAAGGGACTGCCATGGGCAGCAAAATGTCTCCTAACTTTAGTTCCCTATATGTAGCCTGTTTTGAAAATGATTGTCTTTTCCTCTGAAAATCCTTCCATAACCACATCAAACTATGGGAACGTTGTGACGGTCCCCTGGCTTGTTTCATGTTCTATGTTGTTTATTTCTATAGTGCAGCAGGTACCTGGAGGGCGGAGTGTGATGATCGTAGTTGGAAGCACCTGGGCCCGGTGCTCCCGTTCTATAAAGACCCCGCCTTTCTGGCTTGAGAGCCCCTTCCTTCTTTGCTCTCTGTCTTGACCGTGCATGGTTGTTTTTGTTTGCAGCTATTCAACATCTTTCTTTGACATGACACCTTACACACATGCATACACGCACCCTCACCACTGATCCTACTGACGAACACACCTCATTGTTGCCTTAGTTTAGTTTGTGTTAGTGATTATATAGGTTATTTAAATAAATTATTCATTATTTGGCTTTCAGCCTGCGTCCCCCTCTCGTTTTTGTCATGGCTTCAGAGCCAGGTCGTGACAAATTGGGGGCTCGTCCGTCTTTTTGGGTCCGTTTTGCGCGAAAGGGTATGTAGCTTTGGTGTTTGACTTGCTACTGGTTGTGTTGGTTTGGTCGCAATTTGTCCGGATTACAGGTATTGGCTTTCGGGATTGCGCATTTTGATACGGGTCCAAATTTGTGAATGGAATTGTCGTCAGAGTTGACGTCACTGGATTTTGGGAGGGTTTCCTTGGGGATTCGTGCGTGCGTAATTCCTTTGTGTATCCAATAGCGGGAAATAGGCGCTTTTGTTTGGGGGATGCAGTAGTTTTCTAGTTTGGCGAGGTAATTTGTTTGCGCGGAGTGGGGGAGTTGTTTTACTCGTGTGTAAATGGAAATCAATGTAAGGTAGTTGTTGTCTGGCTGGTGTACTGAAAGTTACTTTGACGTAAACGAGTGTTCCCCTGTCAGGTTCAGTGGCGTTACCCCTTTGGGTTTCGTCTTATTTGTTGTTTTGCTAGTGCTGCGGAGACCGTGGTTAGAGCATTTGGCTCGGGGGCACATCCATGGTTCAGGGGGGGTCGCCAGTTTCTGGTTGCTTTCCCTCGCCACTGGGCTTCAGTGCGTAAATACCCACCACCAGTAACTGCATGAAGACCAGGGTTGAGTTTGGGTAGGTAGATTATGGTTAGGCAGTCAGCTAGAGGGGTGTACTCGTATGCTGTTTATGCCATAGTCTTTGGCCTGTGCACCAGCGTAGCTTTCACAATTCGTTGCATTGATTTCACGCACACTGGAGTAAGTATGGTGAGTGTGGAGGAATTTTTTGCTTCTCCCTCGGAGGAGATTTTAGATCAGTGCACTAAAGAGCAACTGCTGAAGATAGCAGAACATTATAATATTGATGTTGGTGATAAACGTTTGAAAGAAAGAGTGAAGGCCATTTTGAAATCAAATTTATTGGAAGAGAAGGTTTTGACTGAAGAGCCGTCAGTTGGTTCCTCTGGTACCGTGTTGTCTCCGCACTTGATGGCAACAGGTTTAACATTTGACCAGCAAAAAGAGCTGCTCATGTTACAACTTGAACATGACAAATTTAAAGTAAAAGCAGAATTGGAGAAGGAATTGGCTGTGGAGAGGATGCGTCAGCAGACAGAACAGGCCAAATTGGAGATGGAACAGTCTAGACTCGAACTGATTAAGGAAGGCAAGCTTTCAGCGGATGGTGAGTTACGTAGGAAGTCGGGTATCCTCTCCGAACAGTCTTCGGATGGTTGTGATGTCTTAGGAAACTTACGCCTTTTGCCCAAATTTTCTGAAAGAGATCCGGAGTCGTTTTTTTCGTTGTTTGAGCGCGTCGCTGATGCGCGTAATTGGCCAGATTCAGCGCGCACACTGATGCTTCAGTGCGTGCTGACGGGCAGAGCACAGGAGGCCTACTCATCGTTAACTGATGCTGATAGTCGGAAATATTCCTCTGTGAAGGCAGCTGTGTTGAAGGCCTATGAGTTGGTTCCGGAGGCCTACCGGCAACGGTTTAGGACCTGGAAGAAAGGAGAGAAGCAGAGTCATCTTGAGTTCGCACGTGATCTGACTACCCATTTCACTCGTTGGTGTTCCGCGTTGGGTGTTGATGATTTTGAAGGATTGTGTGAACTTATGGTGCTGGAGCAATTTAAAAATTGTGTTCCTGTGCGTGTGGCGACGTACATCAATGAGCAGAAAGCAGGAAATGCGGCTGCAGCGGCGGCTCTCGCTGATGATTATGTGTTGACGCACAGAGGCAGTTTTGGAGAGCCCAGGGCTGGTAATGGTAACAGGGACACTGGTGCTGACGGTGTTGTGGAGTCATTTGGCCGGCATGGTAAAACTTTTCAAGTTGAAAGTAAGGGTAACAGTAATCTACGTGATCCAGAAAAGGTTTGTAATTACTGTCACAAACGAGGACACTGGAAGGTGGACTGTCACTTGTTGAAGTTTAAGCCTAAAAATGCTGCTTTTGGTGCTCATGTAAAAGGGGTTGGGTTGGCCGCGCCCGTTCCTCAAGTCGTGACTCCTGATAGTGTCAATGTTGATTGGTATGAAAAGGACTCTTGTCCCGCGGGGTTGGAGCCCTACCGGCCATTTATCCTGAAAGGTTTTGTGTCTATGGCAGGAGGTGGAGTGAAGGTGCCGGTGACGATTTTGAGGGACACGGGGGCTTTTGACTCGTTTATCCAGGCTGGAGTGCTGCCCTTATCTAAGGAATCTGAAACGGGCAGTTCCGTTCCCGTTCGTGGAATGGATTTAAATGTTTTGTTGGTTCCATTGCATAAAGTGCTGCTCCAGTGTGATTTGTTCCAGGGTGAGGCTAGACTAGCTGTGCGCCCGGAGTTGCCGATCCAAGGAGTTTCACTCATCCTGGGTAACGACTTGGTAGGTGCTCGGGTGTGGGCAGATGTACCCCCGCCTGTGCTGGTGGCGCCGGTGCCACTGGTGAGGCTGGAACCGGACGAAAGTGAACGTGATTTCCCCGAGGTTTTTACAGCTTGCGCGGTAACGCGCGCAATGGTGGCTTCAAAATCTGAATCTGTGTCCAAATCAGATAAGGGAAATGTTTCTGAGAAATTCCCACTACCTCTGTCTGATTTTCCTATGTCAGTGTCCCGCAGTGACCTGGTTGCAGAGCAGCAGGCTGATCCCTCCCTGAAGGAGCTGGTTCAGCTGATTCGGCCTGAGAGTGAGGTGCTGGACAGTGCTTGTGGTTATTTTCTTCAGGATTTGCTGCTGGTGAGGAAGTGGGTGCAGCACAGTGGGAGTTTTGTGGGGGATCCTGTCTTCCAAATAGTTGTGCCAGCTAAACTTCGTCAGTCAGTGTTAAAAGTAGCTCATGATGAGTCTGGACACTCCGGGGTTAGAAAAACGTATGACCGGATTTTAAGACATTTCTTTTGGCCTCGTATGAAGAGAGATGTCTCTGCGTTTATTAAAACTTGCCATACATGCCAGCTGACTGACAAACCTAATCAGACACTAAAACCTGTGCCACTGTGTCCCATTCCTGCAATCAGCCAACCTTTTGAGCACTTGATAATTGACTGTGTGGGTCCTTTGCCTCGATCTAAGTCAGGTGCAAGCTATCTTCTGACTGTTATGTGCCAGAGTACCCGTTATCCTGCCGCGTACCCTCTGCGCACAATAACTACTAGGTCTGTAGTGCGAGCGCTCTCACAGTTCTTTTCCATATTTGGCATTCCGAGAGTAATTCAGTCCGACCAAGGTTCAAATTTCTCTTCCCATATGTTTTCACAGGTGTTGAAGCAGCTTCGTGTCCAGCACAACCAGAGCTCGGCTTATCATGCTCAGAGTCAGGGGGCATTGGAGCGCTTCCACCAAACCTTAAAGTCCATCTTGCGCGCATACTGCACGGAGTTGGGTAAAGACTGGGAAGAGGGTTTGCCCTGGTTAATGCTTGCAGCGAGAGAGGTAACGCAAGAGAGTACAGGGTTTAGCCCAAATGAACTTGTGTTTGCACATACAGTAAGGGGTCCCTTGGCTGTGGTGTCCGATAATTGGAAGGAGTCACAACCTCCCAAAAACTTGATTGACTACATTAATGGTTTCCGACACAGGCTTTACACCGCTGGTATACTGGCTAAGGAGAAACTGGCGTCGGCTCAGGTCAAAATGAAACATTTGTACGATCGTAATGCTGAGCGCCGCATTTTTAGCCCTGGAGACCAGGTGCTTGCCTTGCTCCCTATTGTTAGTTCACCTTTTCAGGCGAAATTCGCTGGCCCACATACAGTATTGAAACAAATCTCGGAGCAGAATTACATCATTTCAACGCCTAGTCGTAGGAAGCCAACTCGGCTTTGTCATGTAAATTTGCTTAAGCCATATTATGCGCGCACCTCTGCGCCACCTTCTTCTTGCGCGCAGCCAGATGTTGGTCAGGCTCATGCGGCTTGTGTAGCTGCTCCGGTGCTGGTGGAGTCTCCTCCCAACCTGTTGGGGTGTGAGGAAGATGGGTTAGGTACACCTGACCAGGCCTTTGTGCACGGCCGTTTGAAAAATTCTGAAGCGCTCTGCAGCTTAGATAAGCTGTTGGCACATTTGCCTGAGTCGTGCCGGGCAGAGCTGGTCCAGCTGATTCATGGTTTCCCATGTTTGTTTGGTGATACACCTAGCCGCACCCACTTAATTGAGCATGATATTGACGTTGGAGATGCTAAACCAATTAAACAAGGATTCTATCGTGTAAATGTGGATAAACGTAAGCACTTGGACGCGGAGGTGAATTATATGCTGGAAAACGGGATTGCAGAGGCCTGTGCTTCCAGTTGGTCTTCACCCTGTTTGCTTGTTCCAAAGTCGGATAATACGCCACGTTTCTGCTCTGACTTTCGTAAAGTGAATAATGTCACTAAGCCAGACTCCTTTCCGCTTCCTAGGATGGATGACTGCATAGATCAGGTGGGCTCAGCGAAATTCGTCAGCAAATTTGATCTTCTAAAAGGGTATTGGCAGGTTCCCTTGTCCCAGCGAGCGCGTGAGATAGCCGCTTTTATAACGCCAACTGGTCTCTACTCCTACAATGTGATGCCTTTTGGGCTTCGGAATGCGCCAGCTACGTTCCAGCGTCTTATGAACCGTGTTATTGGTGATTTGCAAGGGTGTGCGGTTTATTTAGATGATGTAGTTGTTTTTTCAGACACCTGGGAAACTCACCTGGAACGTATCCGGGAACTGTTCACCCGTTTGGCGGAGGCGAGGCTCACAGTTAACCTTGCTAAGTGTGAGTTTGCGAGGGCGACCGTGACCTACCTCGGCCGAGTGGTTGGGCAGGGCCAAGTGCGTCCTGTTGGTGCAAAAGTTCAGGCCGTAGAGCAGTATCCAGTCCCAACAACAAAAAAAGAGCTGATGCGTTTTCTCGGCCTCGTTGGTTACTATAGAAGTTTTTGCAGAAACTTTTCAACGGTTGTGGCCCCGCTCACTGATTTGCTTAAGGGAAAGGCAAAATTTATCTGGTCCCTGGTCTGTCGAAAAGCATTTGAACAGGTAAAAACCCTCCTTTGTTCCGCTCCTGTCTTGGCTGCCCCGTGCTTTGACAGGCCATTCAAACTCTATGCGGATGCCAGCTATGTAGGTGCGGGCTCCGTACTTATGCAAGTTGATGATCTGGGGATAGACAAGCCTGTTAGCTTCTTCTCAAAGAAATTTAACTCGTGTCAGTTGAATTATTCGGTTATTGAAAAAGAAGCGTTAGCGTTAATTTTGTCCTTAAAACATTTTGACGTGTATGTTGGTGGCAGTTGTACACCTCTCGTTGTCTACACTGACCACAACCCACTGACTTTTATTAACTCTTTGCAGTGTCCCAATCAGAGACTGATTAGGTGGTCGCTGTTTTTGCAGGCATACTGTCTGGATGTGCGTTATGTGAAGGGGACCGAGAATGTGGTTGCGGACGCGTTGTCTAGGGCTCCCCAGGAGTGATAACAGTGTTTTGTGTTCCTTTCTTTGGTTCTCCTCTTGCCTCTTCCTAGCCTCTTAAATTGCTTCCTAGGTGCACCGGTTGCTGGGGTGGGAGCTTGCTGCAAGGGATGTTGGACCATCGGAGCAGGCCACTGTTTAATCTTAGATAGTTGTGCTGTTCAGATAAAACCTAGTTGGTAATGTATATGTTTTGGGGTTTTTGGTAAAATGTTTTTGGTTTTGTTTTTTTTGGGTTATGGTATTTTGAGTGCCGGGATTCCCTTTGGGACCCGTTTTTGTGGGGGGGGGTGTGACGGTCCCCTGGCTTGTTTCATGTTCTATGTTGTTTATTTCTATAGTGCAGCAGGTACCTGGAGGGCGGAGTGTGATGATCGTAGTTGGAAGCACCTGGGCCCGGTGCTCCCGTTCTATAAAGACCCCGCCTTTCTGGCTTGAGAGCCCCTTCCTTCTTTGCTCTCTGTCTTGACCGTGCATGGTTGTTTTTGTTTGCAGCTATTCAACATCTTTCTTTGACATGACACCTTACACACATGCATATACGCACCCTCACCACTGATCCTACTGACGAACACACCTCATTGTTGCCTTAGTTTAGTTTGTGTTAGTGATTATATAGGTTATTTAAATAAATTATTCATTATTTGGCTTTCAGCCTGCGTCCCCCTCTCGTTTTTGTCATGGCTTCAGAGCCAGGTCGTGACAGTTATGTGGATGATATTTTCATGATCTATGATGGTCCTGTTGATGGTTTATTGCAGTTTTATGAGTATCTCAATCGCTGCCATGAACATTTAAAATTCACCATTAATCATGATGTACAACAAATCAGTTTTTTGGACATTCTTGTTTTACGTGAGGGTAGGACATTGGTGACAGACCTGTATAGAAAAGAAACCGATAAATGTTCTTTCTTACATGGGCAATCATTCCATCCACTCCACCAGAAAAAAAGCCTCCCCATCAGCCAGTTTAGTCGTATCAGGAGAATCTGCAATAAACAAATTGACTATGAGAAACAAGCAGATGAATTACAATATAGATTCAAGGAAAGAGGGTATAGTGAAAGTTGGGTAAAAGCTGCCCGAGACAGGTTCAGCATTTTCACACAGGAAGAGTGCCTTATCAAAAAAGAAAAACCTCCACCAAATACCCAGAGCGGCATTAAAATATGCAGCTCTGGGTAAAGATTTTGAAAAAACTATACGAAAACATTGGCACATTTTGAGCTCTGATCCACTACTTAAAAATGAATTCAAAGATTTACCCAAAGTAGTGTACAAACGTCCCCCTAACTTGAGACAAATGCTGGTGAAATCTGATCTCATCCCTGCTAAAAACACCACTTTCCTTGATCTTCCACCAGGGAATTATCGGTGTGGTTCATGCACTCAGTGCAATTTTACATATAAATGTACCACATACACCCACCCGACAACAGGAAAAACAATGAAAGTAAGGGGCATTATATCTTGTTCCACAAGAAATGTAATCTACCTTATAAAATGCCCATGTGGTTTGGCATATGTAGGAAAAACACAAAGAGCACTAAAAACCTGGATAGCAGAGCACAGGAGCTGCATCCGGACCCAGGACCAACATAACCCGGTGGCAGTGCATTTACAGACAGAGAGGCAAATCACCCAGTGGCCTCTCTCAGATACATTGGCATCGAGCACGTTAGAACTCCGAGAAGAGGAGGTGATTTAAATACCCTTTTACTCCAAAGAGAAAGTTTTTACATTTTCACTCTCCAGACTCTCACACCTAGAGAGGTCTGAATCAAGAGTATGAGATCAAACATTTTCTCAAAAATAAAAATGGTGGTAGTATCATGATGGCTGTCCCTACATATATAGGTATTTCTCTAGACCCTGACACACATATCTGTAAAAATGAAAAAAAAATTAATTATATAAATACAACAGGTGTGTCTTTTTTCCTCATTGTGTTTTTTCCTTATTGTGATTTGATCTAGCTGACTTTTTATAGAAGGGTGTTAAGACCCAATTTCTGTACATGAATTTAAGATTTCTTCTTTTCCTCTAACTTAATACAATATTTTTGAACGTAGGTGATGTAGATTTTGATATATGGGATGTTGTATCACGATTATGTTTATGCTTATATATAAGATATACATGTATGTTTGATATTTTTGAAGTATGGCTTTTGTACTACTGTTTTTTTTTCTCTATGTATCTGTTTTCTATGTACTTTATTGAATTGTTAATTATTTTTGGATGTTTATCACCTTGGGCGGTTTGGATGGTTAACCACACCTGCCATCATAGAGCTTGTCAGCCTATGTACAGCATGATGTATAAATATGGGTGTGGTCTCCATTTTTCAAACATTTTGACCTGACGAAGATCCAAGTAGGATCGAAACGTTGTCACTATTAAACTTTTGTGGCATGGAGCAAGTGTGCAGGCGTTAATCCTTCTTTCATTGACACAGTTTTCTGATAGCCTTGCACCTACGTGATGTGCGTATAATTACTCTCCTTCAACTCTAATCACCCTGGCCCAGCACAAAGGCGTGGAAAAACCAGAGAAAGCACTGTCTGTTGCCAAGCATCTGAGCAGATTTGCATCACCACAGGCCCGTAACACGGCTCACTGAGGAAGAGCAGAAAGAACAACACTAAATGATAAATTCATTAACAAGTTAAAGTGACTAACTGATGAAATCACTCACCCAGGGTTCCTATACATTTTCAAAAATGAAATTCCATGACTGTTCCGTGATTATATAGCAGAATTTATTTTTAGTCCCGAGAAAAAAAATCAAATTCAGAGTTCTACAGATTTCCATGACTGTAGGAACCCTACAGAATGTTCTTTTTATTTAACATACATTATTATTATTGTTGGGATCGTTTTTAATTTTTAGATTCTGTTTTGAGATTCTAATCCTGCCTTCATACTCTGTTTACTGTTAAAATCACCCAAACGTGATCTAACAAAACAAAAATGATGCTCAACAGCACTCAACAGTTATGCTTCCAAGAGGAACTTACTCCAGGTGGGTCAAAGAAAAAACATTTAAACCGACTGGGCTGCATCTGTGTCATATTAAGTCAAATCAAAACCTGCCACCTATATTGCCCCACAAAAGGTGCAAGGAGAAAATTTCACCTATAAGTGGCTGCATTTGACTTGACTTGACATTTGACTTGACAATTACCCCCATTGATTATGCATTGCATAAAACATAGAAACACCTTATTCACAAACAGAGTTATTGTTAAGCATTCAAGGCTTACCATCAGCTTTCCATCCATGGTTACAGTATACTTAGCCAGTATGATGACCAGTACCTCAACCACCTCTTACATTGTTGTTAAGGATGCAAACACATCCCTTGTCAAAACTATTCAATAGCATTTAAATGCACATTAAACCACTTCATGAAATCTTACAGTAAACCATATTTAATGGAAAACATTGCATGCAACAGTTAAAAATCATCATATGCATACTCAAATCCATGATATTCCAGGGAGGGGGAAAAAGCCCTGACGGAGCTCAACACAGGCTGGAATAGGGATCCTGTTCTTCCCCAAATGTCCCCTGGCCCAAAGGGTAAACTGCCTGTATGCAGTCAACCTAAAGAGACTGATGAAAAAGAAATATATTGGTTAGATTTAGTATAACCACAGTTATTCATACATTTCCCTTTCCTGCCTTCTTTGCTATTCATGCAGTCTCAAAGTATGAAGTTCATAAACTAGTTGTTTGTTTACATCTGGTCGTGCAACAAGCTAATAGTATAGGGTGACAGTCCCTGGATTTGGTGCTTTGCACTCGCCTGGCGTTGACCCCAGAATTGTCCCTGGCTTTCCCCCTACCCATACATAAATCTAATATATGACAAAATATGTAAACTACATATATAGTGTATATGTCCATGTATGTCTCACACATATATGGGTATAGATGTGATGTACATATAAGTCACCATATATACGCATATATGTCAGATATATTTTAAAATATAGCAAAAATGGCCACTTTCATATAAGTCTCATATATTTTTCCAGATATACACATATATAATAAATATATGTCTATTGCATAAATGTTAATATATGATTTAGTTATATACTGGTACTCATATTAGGGATCCAAATATATTAAAATATGTAATGTTCTTATATGTAACATTTATGTAGCATCAAAATATGTCACAATAGATGTATAGTACATAAATATAAAATCTTTGATATTCCTAAGAAAAGAGACAAATAACTGTTTAACTCTTTTAGTGAATAATATTGAACAGTATATTGAAGTTTTTTTTTTTTTTTTTTAATAATATCGAACAGTATATTGAACAGTTGTTGTTTTTTTCTTGTTTTTTTTTCATTAAGTAGATTTTTTGGCTGCTGCCAACTGGAGCTCCGCCATTTTGCAGTTTAAGGCCGTTCCAATTTGGCCTTGGGTTACTCCCTGGTGCTTCAACATAACAGCATCTAGGAATGTAGAGAAAAAAGTAATCAGTTATAAAGCAGTCTTCATACTGGTGTGGATTAACTCATCACCATTAGTCGAAACGTACAGTAGCATGGTTTCTGTAAACTTTATAAAAGTATGTTAACCACATTATGTATGGTAAATATTCACAGCCATGAAAGCAACCTCTTATTTTACATGACAGACAGATAGATGGACGGACGGACGGACGGACGGACGAACTGAGAGACAACCGGACAGACAGACAAACAGACAGATAGATAGATAGACAGACAGATAGATAGACAGACAGATAGATAGATAGACAGATGGAGAGATAGATAGGCAGACAGACAGATAGATAGACAGATAGATAGATGGATAGACAGACAGATAGATAGACAGATAGATAGACAGATGGAGAGATAGATAGATAGATAGATAGATGATAGACAGATAGATAGACAGATAGAGAGACAGATGGGAGATAGGGAGATGCAACTAAACTCGGAAAGAATAAAATCTTAACTCACCTATAATGGCTTTGACTTTTAAGACATCAAGGCCGCTCCGACGCTGCTCCCCTTTTGCAACTTTAGATTCACCTCCTGAGAGAGTGGGATTTTATTAGATTTGCTTAGAAAATAATGAACATACTTGACAAGTTTTGAACTTTCTTGGCCTGACTGGTCAGGTGCCACACACAATACTGACCCCTCAAGTTGCTCTGGATCAGCGTCTCGATGTCGAACACGCCCAGCAGCAGAACCCTGGCCATTGATGTCCCGGTGGCAGCCTGGTTGGCTGCCCTCCAAACATTCTGGGGCACGACTACCCCTGATCCTGGGAATATTTCTTCCTGTTAAAAAATCATATTAAAAAATATCCTTGATTAAGCCAAATTAGAAACTGTACACAAAAAAGCGTCTCCCGCAGAGGAGGTTTCTCTAAGACATGAGGTGATAAGCAGCAAAAAATAAATAAATAAAAAATTTAGAATATCACTTTATGTCAACTGTGATCATAATAAATGTTTTCTATGCCAAGCCAATAAGAAAAAAGGGCTGGGATTCAAAAACATTCCTCACAAGTTATTAATATTGTACGAAACAGCACCACCTTCAGGTGAAAAGGAGCCACAGTAAAACAGTAATTTCTTCTCAAGTGTTCTACCCTAGTCAGTGGTCTAATAAATAAAATAGAGCTCACAGATTGCACAGATGAGGGGCTGTTCGGTAGAACCGCAGCACTGGCATTTCCTCCTTCCAAGCTCTGCAGCATCTGTTTTATTTTTGGGAGCTCTGCAAAGAGGGGAAAAAATAATTACACATGTATTTCCTTGTGATTTCTGTTACTGGAACACAAAAACAATATTTTATATTGAATCAAACGAAAGTAATCCATGTATTATTACATTTTTACATTTACTACCATTTAGTGAAAGACATTTTAATGCACTTTGTTATCATGTAATCACGTTACAAAATTGAGAGAAGACTTAAAGGTCCATGATGTGTAGGGCTGAACAATATAGTAAAAAAAAAAAATCATAATGTGATTATGTTGACAGAAGATTTTAGTGGGAATAATTTTTGTATCATACTTTTCATTTCACTGAAAAAAATCATGCTGATGTGCTCGGGTCTGTACCAACAAACATTTTGTCATTCTTCTGTCTGGAGAATATGATTTGTGAGCCAGAGACATGGCCTACAAATTTGGATATTTTCACTACAGTTGGTCTGACCAGGTTCACTACAATATCATTACCCTACAAGGGGAACTAAAGCCCACCCAGCCCTGCTGGAATGGATTACTGTAGAATGGATTACTGTACAATGGATTACTGTAGAAAATGCAGCCCCTAAAACTCCTTTTTATTACAGTAAGTGACGTTTAGTAACTCTCACATCTTGGTGGATGATGAAGATAGTACTCAAAAACACTGTTGGGTAAGTTACAAAAAAAAAAAGTAATGAAGTAAAGTTACTCATTACTTTCTACAAATTGTAATCACAGTACTTTACTAATTTCTCTTTCTAAAAAGTACTTAGATTACTAATTACTTTACTTTTGTGTTACTTTCTAAAACCCAGATCAGCCCTTATTAGAAGGAGAATACAAGACTGGACAGCAAATCATACAAGTACTGATCTAGGATCAGTTTCGCTTATTAAATCACAATAAATAAGATATGAATGATCCTAGACCAGCAGACAGGAGGCAGACCGACACCTCAGCACACATTATATCTTTCAAAAAATTCTGTGCTCAAGTAACAGAAGTAATGAGAATTTCACTAGAATAGTAACTGTAATGTGATTACTGAAAATTTAAACGTAATCCCTTACATTACCTTGCCACTGGGAAAAGTAATCCAATTGCAGTAATCTGAGTGAAAGTAATCTAATTACTCTCAACACTGCTCAAGAGTAATACTGAATAGGAAAATACAAGTTTTTAACTGGGTCTACCATTCAAATAAGACTACTTTCCAGCTATTGCAGTACTTGAATTTAATTTTTACCTGTGAACATGTAATTTTTTAGCTCCTGCAGTTCTTGATGCAGAACAGAAATTTCTGTGGTGTCTGGGTCTTGTCGTGGAGAAAAAGAGGACATGATTGCCCTCTCTTGTCCGTGCTTTGCCGCCATTTTCTCCTGAGGATAGGAGAAAATCAATTTCTCTAAAGATGTTGCTAGCAAGAAAAGACCATAAAAACTATTTCCTAATGTTGCTTAGGTTGTTATTTGCCTCCATGAAACCAAAACTCACCTTGTTTTGTGCAAAGGAGGGCACATCTTTCTTGGGAGGGGAGGCCTCCTTATCCCACAGCCATTTAGGAATGTGCCTTCTTTTCGTCAAAATGATGTCTTCATCCGATTCTTCATCATCATTCTGTTTACCTGCCACCAAAATCTGCTCAAGGGTCTCTCTGTCTAGTTAGCAGAAAAGTGACATTAGCCAGCAAAGCTAGCTTGGTATTACAGGTAACTAAGCCAATGTTAACTATAACTAAGCGTAACGCTAATCTCTTGTACATCATGATTTTGATTGTAAAATAACTTAACGCTACAAATTTAACTGAAAAATCTTACCTGCAACTTTTTGTATGGTCGCCATGAAAATGGGGAAACGGGCCGCTTCCCTGATCCCCATTCAACCGCAAATTCCTCTTCAGAGGAAATCATCCCGTAAGTATTTATCTATGTCAAAGTTTCTTATATTTTTGGTTGGCACAATGCTTAATTTTCCCTCATCATCCCCTCCTGACCATTTAACAAGCCCAAACATTTTTCCCAAATCTCTCTTCGTGTACACAAATAAAATCTCTAGCTTAAAGAGTAACTAAACCCCAAAACCGCTTTTTTCAGCTGAAAACTGCTGTATTTGGGTATTTAGTAGTGTTGTTGATGGATTCAGGTCCAAATCCTGACATTTTAGTGCAAAGTATTTAGATTCTACATACCGTATTGTGTTATAAATAGATATCCAGACTGAGCAGACTGTGGAGAGGAGTATTAGCTAAAACCACATGAATTGAGTGGATTGATACACATCTTTTTCTAATTCCATACTGAATTCTCTCTTCTTGTGATTAAGGTCTTTCATGTTAAGGTCACACTACACATGCGGTATCAACCCCTGTTTTACAACCCTACATTTAGTCAGAAGGTACAACAGAAGTGCACATGTTGGTTAGGCAGCAACACACTGTTGTTATCTTATCGATAGTTGCTGTCTCAGATCCTGATGTCACCAAGTAGGAGATTGGTATCTTCTCTGACAGTGTCACATATTTATTACGCACCAGTCCAATCACTCTTTCAACATGTATGCGGACATGTGCAATTTTGCGGGTGGCCTCAACTTCAAGAGCAGACAGCTGTAACTTTCCTCGAGTAAAACTGGGTGTTACAACTTGTGCGCATTTTAAGCCTACACTGTCCTGTATGTCAAAGCCTCTGTCTGCCAAGATGAAATCACCTGGGGTAAGCAGCTCTAGTAAGCCTGAATTTTCTGTGATATATTTATCAGTAGTGCGCCCTCCCCATGCGTTAGAAAGGAAAGAAATCAATCCCTGAGGTGTGATGCCTATAAGGTACTTAATAGTGTTATGGTGTTTATATGAAGACCAAATGAGACTGCGTGCTGTCAAATTTGAAGGCCTCTCGATAAAAATTTCGAAACAATCGATTATTACTGTAACCTTAGACCCAAAATGTTGTCGAAAGGTCATTGGCATAGACTTCCAAAGCTCTTCTCTCCTTGGCCAAAAAATGAACTTCTTAAGCCTCACGTACAAAACATGTATAACACAAACGAAGGTTTTGGACACTGTAGACTGTGAAATGCCGAATCTGTAGGCAAGATCCTGTTCGGGGAAGTTGTGACGGAGTCTCATCAGTACCAACACAAGTTTTTGAAACTTGTCGAGTGAAGTTTTAACGCTGTCAGTGAGGAAGCCTTCAATGAAATGAAAGAGCACCATTAACGTAGCAAAACTGGGTAAACCAGTGTAATATCTGACTTTCTTCTCATTGTCTCTGAGTGTGTCCATGGTTATCTTTTCACTGTCTAGCTGATATTTGAGTGCAATATTCTCAGTAAGCAGTCTCTGATAATCAACTTTTGTTTTAGAGCACACTTCAGATGTGCATGTGTCCTCCTCAACAGTTTCAACAGCATCCATAACAGCCTCAGTAGTATCCATCCCTGAACTGTCTATCTGCTCCTGTGCCACATTCTCTGTGCTTGCCACCATTTTCTGTGTTCTACGCTGCTGCACCCTGATGTACCTGGCCATTACTCTTGCCTTCCCTGATTTGATATGTTTTGCTCTCTCAGTCTCTCCTGTCTTTTCTGTCTCTCCTGCCAGCTTCAGTGAGGGGGCCCAGTCAGGATGAGTGCTGTCATGTATGATGGCTTGCCTAAAAGAAAGTGCTCTGTCAGAAATGGGGGGAGGCTTTGGAGAACAAATAAGAGAGATAGAGAGGGGAGGTGGAAGCCCATTTCCACCACCTGTTAAAACATTCTGGCACATAGCCTTCTTTTTTCATCATCAAGTGATTTCTCAATATTAGAACGTAGTATTTCATAATTATGAGAAACTTTCTTATATTTACGAGACATTAAGTCATAAATAATGAGAAAGCTTCTCATAATTACTAAGTCATATAGTGAAAATAATACTTGGCGCCTAACAAAAGCATACAAAAGATAAGTGCCAGATTTTTTTTAAATAGGTGGCAGAAAGGGGCTTCCACAGGATGGAGGGATGGAGAGATGGAGAGAAAGAAAGAGATCAAGAAGGTGAGAGCTGGAGAGGATCAATTAGACATGCCAGTGATGGAATTATGGCAAAAGTCCACTTTGTTTATTATGGACAAGAGTGCTTCAGATAAATGCAAGGAATGTAATAGTAAAATGTAGAACGTGTACTGTTACATGTAGTAAATTTACTATGGAAAGGTACAGACTTTGTGGTAAGGTAGGTGAGATTGGAAGGAAGGGGACCTCATTAGTTTTCTTTAAGATCCAGGTTTACTAAATAGAATTTTAATTATATTTTAACAGTTATGGAAGTTATATGTTTTCATGATACTACACACTGGTACAGTAGTAGGTGGCGCTAGGCACCTAAAAAAGTTGGTTTGCGATCTGCCGATCTTGCGAGTAGGAGGAGGAGCTAGAGAAGCAGGTAAACCACACAGGCTCAGGTTCACTGTTAACTTAATAGATAACATTACTGGCTTTGGATCAATCATGACCAATCAATTGATCTTACAAAGTCTTCTTCCCTTAGCTAACGTTAATGTCTACCTGTGGTAAAATGATGTGAACAGACTTTGCTGTGTTGGCTGAAAGTTTCGCCTGTCTATCCTAGCTAGCCACAGGTCTCTCCTGCGCTGGCTTAGATCCTCAGTCTCTTTCCCTTCACGTCTGCGGACAGTAGGGATGGCATAAAAACTAACTCCGGGGGTTTTATTGCTGTTATTAGTACAGCCGTGTATTACACAGGACACCATCGCTGTTGTGCAATAGATACTAACGCAGTAAAAACGGTAATAGGCTAACGGTGGCTAGCGTCCTCTTAGCGCTACTGTCGCCTAGGCTGTCACTTGTTACTTTTGACAGCTGCAGCCAGCGGTATGTCAACAATATGGCCGCGGCGACCGTGATGACGCTGATCATTGTAGTTCGATTGAACAGTTAGCATAGATTGTTTTAGTGTAAATTTCATTGTTTTTGTGTGTTTACAGTATTTAGTAGGTTAGTTAGCGATTTTAGACCATTGTTAGATTTTTCCAGATTTAGTTGTAGGTAGTGTTAGTTTTAGCTGGTTTTCATAGTTCAAGTTTGTGTGTTTTAGATAGTTGTTTGATTAAGCATTAGTTAGTTTTAGTATTTGTTAGCTAGGTTAGTGGCCAGTACGGGAAGAGACTGTCTTTTTCACGGCTGCAAAAACACCTCCGGACTGCACAGCTTTCCAACAGACCTAGAAAATTTAGGCGCCAGTGGCTGCGTGCATTGTGATCTCCCGCCTACAGCTGGAGTTTGTAGGATTATTTTTTCCCGAAATTGCTTGTCCAATCTCATGGAGGTGGATAGGGGTTACACTAAAGTGCCCATGCTGAAAAGCAATGCAGTGCCAAACAGTGCCCTCCCAGTGCCGACAACAGGACCACCGCCACAGCAGTTGCACCTGCTGCCAGCAAGCTCCTTGTCAAGTCCGCTGCTGCACTTTGAGGTGAGTGTACAAAAAGCATGTTTGTAATAAGCATTGTATTGACCGTGACATGACTGCCTAGCTAACGTTATATGGTAAGAAACGGCCCTAGCATGGTTAGCTTACGTGGCTAAGCCTAGGCTACCTTGATAGCTAACCTAGGGTGCTGTTGTGTCACGTTGCTGTTGAGTCTAAATCCATATGTGCGCCCGTTGTCTAACGTTATCTATCTGTCCTATGAGGTCAGTCGATAGGCTGGTAAAGTGATGAATATTGCAATAATTAGGCTGTGCTGTAACTCCGAGAGTGCGTAATATGGCAAAAATTGGTAACCTATACCTTTATTCAGAGCTGCTGTCGCGGTTTATGTGAATTGTTCGGTTGGTTAGAATGTCGCTTTGACTAATAAGATTGCCCGTTTAACATCTATAAACACGGTTATTTTCGAAAAAATGAACGTGAAAGAAGTAGAATTGTGAAACAGAATTATGTTCCGTTTCAGCCTGAACTGACCAGAGAGATCGGGTGCCAGACGGGACAGGCTAACATGAAGCCCAACAGGAGAAGCAAAGGTGAGTCATAATATCAGCTGTCATGTTTTATTTTGTATAGGACTGTGCCGTATCAATGATTAATGTAAACTTACAATAAGAGTTCATGTAGGCCTATAATCAAGTGTGACATGCAGTTCTGCATACTACTGAGGATAAAGTTTCCTGTTGTTTGCGTCCAATATAAGTTCATTCCATAGCCATATTTACACTGAATTACACTGAGTCCATCTACATCAACAGTGCAACAAATATTACATTACAAAGCCACACTTACCCTTCAGTACTACTGAAATATAATATGATTGAATAGCAACAGCTAATACAATACATTTTCCATTCATACTTACCTTTTGAATAGTGCCTGAAATACAATTTAACCCAATAGCAAAATTGAATTTAGTCTTACATGCCATTCCCCAAGAGAACAAACCTTTTACTTTTGGCTAACATCTTGTTTATTTAGTCGGATTCTTTTGTATGTAAATCTGCACAGAAGGTGTATTGAGTATTAGTTGTATAAAGTGCGATGTCATCACATCACATTGCTGTTTTCCTTTTAGGTCATGGATGCCGTCAAGATCCAAGGGATCTCAGAAACAACCTTCCACAAACACCAGGCCAAGCTCCTTTTCCCCCCACCATCTGGCAGTGGAACCAGAACCAGGATGACCTCATCAGAGACACCATAGCTGGTGGGGATGTGACACTCGGTGGTGACATGCGTGCTGACTCATCAGGTGATTTTTTACTTTGAGGAATATGTATGATAATTATTGTCAGCTAAGGCAAGTAGAAAGAATAATTTATTGGGTTTTTTTATTAGCTCAGTACATAATATGTTGTAAGAATACATTTCTGGTTATTGATGTTTATGTGTTTATGTTTGCCAGTTCTATTACCACCCGTTGATGTATCCCTGTCATCAAACTCTCTAAAATCCTCTTTTCTTCTTTTTTAAACAGGCACCAATTAGTTTGTGTCCAGGGGTGGGGGTTGAGAACAGGCCCAGGTCCGGTCAGCCCAATTGACCACACTTCAGACTGCTGTGTACTGCCTGGTTATACTCGTCACATGGAGTACGGTATCCGAGACCACACACAAGTAAATGATTGCAGTAACCAGACAATTGTGTTGTATCAATACTGAACACTAAACACTATTTCAACATGGGGAACAGTGGCCCACTATTTACATTGAAGAAAATTAAAGAATAAAGATTCCTGGCAGGGTAGTTTTAAAATTGAGGAATACCACTTCAGAATACTCAGTTGAAACATTTTCTTGTGTTTGTTTTTAATCAGGAGAATACAGTTATCTATTTCTGTAAAGACTACCTCATTGACCAGTCATTGTATCTTCCTGAAATTTGTGTATCTGTTTCCCACCAGAGGATCTGCTGAGAGCTGATCAACTGAGTTGTCTACTAGAGGTTGCCGTCTTTCTACTCGGGCTTGTGTAACATCTCTCAGACTGTCGTCCACCTGCACAGGCTACCAATCAAGTTCCACATCACTGTAAAGATCCTCATCTTCAACCTTCAAGTCCCTCCATTGCCAAGCACCTAATTACCTTTCGAACCTCCTCTACAGTTACACTTCATCCCTCAGCCTGCACTCCGCCATCACCACCAGGCTAAGGTCTATAGGTGATCAGGCCTTTGGTGTCTCTTCCCCGAGTGTGTTGAATCGCCCTGCTGTTCTTTTTGTCCTTGGAAGGTATTTGTAAACTGCTCTTGAACAGTCACAGACAGCATTTAACTCTGTAGTTTATAATGTAGACAGTGAACCAGAACAGAGCACGTTTAACAATTAACAAAAGTGTAATCATTGAGGCCCTTCCCTGATAAAAAAATATCCAGTATATCCAGCAGTCTTTTAATTCAATCCAGGCAACTCTCATATATCAATCAGTCTGGTTTTAAATGTATGTTAAAAAAAAAATAGGTCATTGACTTCAAAGGTCCTACTACAAGCACATTCTTATTATTATTGAACTACTACTACTACTACTACTACTACTACTACTAATATAGCTACAACTACTGCAGCTGGTATTACAACTACTACCACTGCTACTACTAGTCTTAGTACTGCTGGTTGTCCAAATGCTACTATTGACCAATGACTGCTAACACTACTACTACTACTACTACTACTGCTGAAATGATTACTACTGCAACTACTTTGAAAATATTATTATATATTGGTCAGTGTATTTAGAATTAAAGGACTTTGGGCTAAGAATATAAACGCTTTAGCTCCAAGTAATCAAATTCTAAAAAAGGGTTCCCCCACCTGCCAAATCCCACTTTAACCTCTGGTTATCATTGCAAATTGTACACCTACTTCTGAACAAACAACCAGTGCAAACAGGAGCTTGATAATTTGACATACCTGACGGCTTGACTAGCACCCGACGTGGTTTCTTCACCGGAGCTTCATAGCCAAGCCGCTTTTCCGGGTAGGGATGCTCTGTTGTTGGCTTTTTATCCACAAAGTGGAAGGAACACACAAAAGGACGTTTGGGTGGGGTTTTCAGGTTCAAAGCCTTCAACCAGAGCCGTAGCTAACAATAGTCGAGACTCTCGTCAAACTACGCTACTCCGCTAGTACTAAACAACTTCCGCTGATTCGCGTCGCGACCACCGGAAGTGTAAACACAATCGGAAGTGCTCCGCTGACCCCCGGGTTGCCATGGAACATAAGGTGAATAGGCTATGTAATAGCCTATAAAAACAAAATACCTTTTAAATGTTTTTAGCTAACAAGATACAACACTGGATAAGTTCAAGAAGAATGTAAACATTAGATGATGCAGATGAGGTTCCCATTTATTTGGGATTATGAAACCTTTAAGAACCCCTGTCCTAAAAGCACACAAGAAACATGGTATACTTGGAAATACAGCTGTCCCTTTCTCACAAATCTTGAAAACTGACTATTTGGTTTTGAATATGCTACAACAGGAATTCAGAATCAGCTGTTAAAAAGTACATTTAAAAGCAGCATTTATGAATTGCACACAATCTTTTAATTATGTCCATGTTTATTTATTGTAAGTTCAGTGGATGTACATTCCTTAACGCGTCAACAAATTCAGTGGCTTTTAAACTTTACTTTAAACTTTACTGTCTGCCATTTTTTAGACAAATATTACTACCAATCCCTACTAAAAAACAAAAGGATTAACAATAAAGAACATTATAGTCTTTATAAAATATTTAGAACTTCAATTATTTATCATTTGAAGCCATCTGCCCATTGCATGAGGTGCAGGAGAGCTGGTGGTAGGGAAGGAAGGCATGGGAGTAGGACAAACATAATGTCCAGGGTTGATTCTTCGCACAGGTGGTGATCTGTCAGAGAGTTCTTCAGAGAGGACTCTAATTGTGTGAGTTGCCATGTACACCGCATCATTCTCAAGGCGGAGCTGTAACCTCTGGCACAGTGCTGAGAGCTCTGCGCCTCTAAACGCTGGTCTCCTCACTCGCCATGTCTTCCTTCCAGCTCCATCATGATCATCATCCTCATCGCTCATCAGGTCCTGGGTTACGCCTTCCCACAATTCGTTCTCCTCCTCCCTCAAGACAGTAACCACTCCGCTCCACGTCGTGCCTAACAACACCCCTTAGCTGTTCTAAAATCACTGTAAACCACGGCCTCGCAGGGCTTATTGCTTTAATTTACACTTGAGGCCATGTGTTATGGCCAGTGGTCAAATCATAGCCATGAGGTTACAATAGCAGTCTCTACATTCTCTCTCTGTCTTGATGTCTTGACTGTTTCCAAACTATGTTTTTGAGAAAAAGGGCCTCAAAGTTTGAAGTCAATTCTGAGACATTTATTCAAATAAAGAAATCATTCAAACATAACATAACATACTAACATTACATTTGCAGTCTTACATACACAGACACGCACACACACATACACACACACTCTCAAGCAGATATGCATGTGTGCACGTACACACGCACGCACACACACACACACACACACACACACAGGTTGAGATGCCTGACAACTACGTTTTCCCGCGGATGAAACAATAATTTTGATTAGACAATAAAGTGAACGATGGTCAATCTGTTACTATGCATACGTTCATTCATAATTTTAAGGGACACATAGTAAGGGAGAGAGGGACGGGGAGAAGTGTTGCCAGGTTCTTAGCGACAAAACCCTCCCAGTGCCAATTAAACCCAACCCATAAACAGCCCAATGATCAATGAAACTAGTGCAAAATAACAAACCAATAACAAAACTCCACAATACAACCCTGACAAACTTTATAAACAGCGTTTTAAGTCCTACAGCATTTATAACATTTCCAAGTACATTAAAAACCGCGAACCTGGCAACATGAGGAATGCAAGCTTTGTTGACAAACTAAGCTAGTAGTTCTGCTTGTCACCCTACCTTTATAAGCTTCAAAACTATATTTAGCGTTTGAATTTCACAATAATCTTTACACAGAATGAAAGCCAAGGCTTTATTATATTAAAATCGGATGAAACCCCAAAACAGCCAAAAATCGATCTTTTCTCATAAAATCACGTTTATCCACAAATGCGCCGTTGCGACTTCCGACTGAAAATGATAGAACGTGTCACATATTCCATAAACGCTGTCTGTGTTTTACAATTGTTAGTGTCACGTTTTACATGCCAGAGTAGGGGAGATCCGGGAGCACTTTTTTGTTTTTTCCTCATTACAAAAATATTGCGTCACCTAGAGTCAGAGTTGTGGACTCGAGTCACATGACTTGGACTCGAGTCAGACTCGAGTCACAAATTTGATGACTTTAGACTCGACTTGACAAAATCAAAAAAGACTTGCAACTCGACTTGGACTTTAACACCAGTGACTCGTGACTTCACTTGGACTTGAGCCTTTTGACTTGAAAAGACTTGATACCTTCCCCCAAACCCAAAGATTAAAAAGTATGTTATTTAAAAAGTGTGCCACGAATCAATTCATTTCCCTTTATTTCCTGAATCAACTAACGTTAACGCTATTCATTCCCAGCAAGTCGACACTTCACTTTGTTTGAACCAATCTGACAGCATCCAATCAAGTTGCAGGAGAGAACCATGAAGAAGTAATGTTACGTTACTGAGCGCCAGTTAGAAAAAATGATACCAAAGATAATTTCGTTCGCGTACAAAAACTACGCGGTGGTCAACCAAAAACGAATTGCAGTATGCAAAACATGCAGGTCGAAAATTACAGACGGAGATGCAACAACTTCCAACTTCGTTCGACATTTGAAGCTGCACAAAGAACGGTAAGTCGAGGCTAATATATTAACGTAATTAGCGAGCCAATGCTTAGCTAACGTTACAGCTATCCCCCCCATAACACAGGCTCCGTGTCGGCCATTGTACAGCAATGATCTGTTTAAACAGACGAGACTTGTGGGTTCCCTCCCCGACTCGTACTTTGATGTTCACCCGAAACGAGATGACAAATCGGCTTCTAAAAAAGCATTCATGATTTGTGTAAATTTAATATATTATTACTCTGTTGTTAAAATGGCATTACATTTGGTGAAGAGCGCATTATGACTTGTTTAGGACTCAAAACTCAAAGTTTAGGACTTGGGACTTGTCAGTCTTGACTTGGGACTTGACTCGGGACTTGCCTGTCTTGACTTGGGACTTGAGTGCAAAGACTTGAGACTTACTTGTGACTTGCAAAACAATGACTTGGTCCCACCTCTGCCTAGAGTTATAATATTTTAATGCGGACATCCTACACATGTGCCCTACCAATACAAACAATAATTTTGTCCCACGGATCTATACATCAAACGTAATCAGACCGAAAAGAGAAGCTGCACAATGCTACTTTTGCCCCTCACTATAGGGACGAAAGTAGCACCGGTCAAAACGGACCACAAAACAGTTAACACATTTTTATGACATATACTTATCATTAGTTCACTGATTGATCATCCAAGCGAATGTTGACATTATGCAATACAATTTATTACGTTGTATGTTACAAATATATACAATTCAACCTTGCATCTAACTATTTTACTGGTTAATCATTATTTTGTCCTCCATTCCAGTTCTAACCGAAGGTCCCTGTGCTGCCCCTTTAAGAGAACTGATGGAATCGCCTGTCCATGCTGTCTCTAGACTTGCCTAGTTTGGTTTCCATGGTAACAATGCCAACTGCTGTTTTTTCTTTTTTGTTCAGTTTTCTCTTAATCCCTAAACAACATATGTCTGTAAGTAATAATTAACATTTAGTTTAGACACTTACATTTATGTGATTCTCAGCTTTAATACTTACCTGAAAGATCGCTAGTTTCTTCTTGCTTGAAATAACTATAAAAACGTTAGCAATGCTAATCGCTAGCACGCTATGGCTTTTCTAATGTTAAGTTAGCATTTGCGCTAATCGCTACTTGGATACAAGCTAACGGAACGGTATCCAATTCCGGACACTGTATCCAATTCCGGTCACTCGCGTAATTTCCGGTGTTTCCCCGGCATTTCTGTATGGAGTTCCCAACCGAAAGGTACGTGACGTAAATTCACGGTTCGAATTACGGGGGGGATTGGGGGGTCTGACCCCCCTAATTAAGACTTGGACCCCCCCAAAAGAGGTAAAAACAACAGGTTGGAGGGGTCGAAACATTTATATATCCTTCTTATCTGTAATCGTAAATATTACAATATATTTCCCATATTCATCATGCCTGGAAGAATCTTGTAATACGATTTCAGACACCCCTAAAGTGGACCATACCATTTCTTAACCTTGACGTTAGCTGAACGTCTCGTCTGCCTCCCTCGCTCAAACAAGGCTTTAAAGTCTATGCTCGCGTGCGTCGCGCAAGCCAATGGAGACGGCCCAGGGCTGCCAACTCTCACGCATTGACCGTGAGACTCACGCAATTCAAACTTTACACGTTCTCACAGCGGCTCTTCTGGCAGCAGCACAGCGTCTCTCCCTCTCCTCTCGCGCCGTGCGCACGCAGGCAGGAGTGAGAGAGTTACTATGGTTACGGGGACGCTCTGTGTCTCACTCTGAAACTTTCTCGCGATTCCAGATAATAGGTTTTTAGGTTAGTAGGCTATGCCTATGCAAAATCATGAATGTAAGTAGCCTACCTCAACGCTGAAATCTAGTAATATAACATAATGTAACATTTTTGGTTAACATTATACAGGGTTGCTGTTTCTTGACTTAATCCAAGAGGTTAGGTGGTGTAGAAATGCAGGAAATTTGTTTTAAATTACACTTTTTTTTTCTGGGGGAGGACCCCCAGACCCCCCCGCCAATTATGTAAGTGGGTCTGACTTGCTGGCAGTAGCTCTAGAATACTTTGTTGGTGACCCCTGACTACAAACGTTGTTGTATGGTACGTGCCCCATGAGCTGGTGTAATGGATTTGATTTGTCATCATCTACAGACTGCAGACATTACGTTAAACAAGCATACTGTAAGTATTGTAAGACTTCAGTTCACTGAAGCACGCACCTGCGCTGTACTGGGTTCCCTTTACGCCCTGGAGAAAAAGTTGACCCCCCCGATTGTCATTGTATAATTCGCACTCTGTGTAAATTTATACATATTTCAGAAGCTAGGTGTCAAATTTCATAAATATCTATACACATTTAAGCATATAAAAACATTAAGTTGCGAACTTAGTCACGAACAAGAAGCGGGAAGCCTTAAATCCCACTTTGGGCGACGGTTACTTCATGTAGAGAATTGCCTGTTTCTCTTCCCTACCACTTCAAATTTGTCCGTTATGTTGCTAGTTTACACAGCCTTAACTGCCCAATGAAAAAATGAAACACAGTAGCAGATGTCGCCAGCAATTTGTATGTTGAAGAAGCAGAGAAACATATTATCAGAAGAAGCAGTGTTGCTAAAAAAAAAAAAAAAAAGGCTTCTCACCAAGAACATCTGAGTCACACATTAACAGGGCCATTGATAACCAGGATAATTTATGGTATTTGTAACTCTAACGTTAATTCAAATTCAATGTGTGCACGTGAAAATTTGTCCGTTAACTGGCGAATGTATTATTATTATTGTTAATATTACCACTATTATTAAGACCAAGTTGAGTTATGCAACTTTATTTTACTTTTTGCTGCATCCTCTTGGTCTTGTGTGTGTGTGTGTGTGTTTCCTTTACTGCTGTTTTATTTTTGTGATATATAGAGGTTTTAGTGATATGTTAGTCTATTAAGATGCATAAGAGTCTTGCAGTCAACTTTGTGCCATTTTTTGTGTGAAAAGAAAAGAGAGGCTGAGGCAGCAGCAGTGCAGAGTAGGGAGAGGAGCAACACACACATAACAGAAAAGGTATGTAGGGTGCGTGTGTGCATGTGTGCATTTGTCTTTTTCTGCAGGAGGATCAAGGTGGAGAAAAGTGTGAGAGAATGATGCAGAGGTAGCAATTCTTGCCATGCTATACTCTGTAAAGGTAAGGTGTATATATTTGTGTGAATGCATGCAGTTATGTTTCTACATATGATATTAAACTGTTTGATTCCAAACTATTTTTAAAGTAATAGCACTGTTGTATTTATGTGTTTGCAGATGCCTAGCATTCGCTACTTGGCGAAGAGGAAGAGGATGAAGTGGAACTGGGCCCCGGAGGCTATGGAGCAGGCCATTGAAGAGGTGCGGGAGGGCAGGTGCAGTGTGAGGCAGGCAGTCCAGGTGTTTGGGGTCCCCAAGTCCAGCCTGTGTGACCGCATCAGTGGAAAGGTGGTTTCCGGCTGCCAAATCGGCCGGAAGACATCCCTAACCCCTGAAGATGAAAGTTCCCTGGTGGAGTACTGTTTGTACTCTGCCAGTTATGGGTTTCCACTGACAAAGCCACAGGTCCTGGCCCACGCCCTGGCAATATATAACCACCGCCATCCAGAAGGCCCCAAGACCGCCATAAGCCGGACGTGGTGGGACAATTTCCGCCAGAGGCACCACCATCGCCTGACAATGAGGATCCCAGACACCATTGACCATGGGAGGGCAGCCTGTGCCAAGAGGGGACCCATCGAAGAATACTTCACCTTGCTGTCCACCACCTTAGAGGAGCACGGGCTGAGGGAGAAACCCTGTCAGATTTATAACTGTGACGAGACAGGGTTTCAGCTGGACTCCAACAGGAGGAAAGTCGTTGTGCCCCGAGGGAAGAAACATGCTTACAAGCAGGCCCAGGGAACAAGAGAACACATCACCGTCCTGGCCTGCTTCAACGCGGCTGGGGAGGACGTCCCCCCTTTTATCATCTATAAGGGGGGCTACCTGGGGGGACCTTACAACAAAGAGGGAGTCCCCCATGCCCTCTATGGGAAGTCGCCAGCGGGGTACATGGACTCCGAACTCTTCAGGAAGTGGTTTGTCGAGCATTTCCTCAAGTATGCCACCCAGGAGCGCCCTCTGCTCCTTGTCTTGGATGGCCACCAGTCCCACCTGGATCCAGAGCTGGTCCGGGCGGCACAGAGGGAGGGGGTTATCCTCCTGTGCCTGCCGCCACACACGTCTCACATCCTGCAGCCTCTGGATGTGAGTTTCTTTGGACCCTTGAAGGCAGATTTCTCTGGGCTTGTGGGAGATCTGTCGGCAGTTAGCCACTCCTTCGTGGTTTCCAAGAAGGAGTTTTCAAGGGTCCTGAGAGACTCATATCAGAGGCTAAAGGATCGGAGAGTGGTGGTGGCGGGATTCAGGAAGTGTGGCCTCCACCCTCTGGACCCTACGGCTATTGACTGGTCACGGGTCATGCCGTCCGGGCCACAGCGTGGAACTCTCCCAGAACCACCAGCCACGCCTGCATCTCCTAGTGCCACCCCTGCTGCTACCACCCCATCCAGAAGTCCCCAGAACCCCCCATCCCAGAACCCCCCACACCAGGACCCCCCATCCCAGGACCCCCCATCCCAGAACCCCCCACGCCAGGACACCCCACCCCAGAACCCCCCATCCCAGAATCCTGCACGCCAGGATGCCCCAAACCCCTTCCTCAGCCATCCCCTGGTAACAGCAGGGAGGATATCAGCAGACCTGGCCCACCTCCTGACTGAAGTCAACTTCACCCGCAACACCGGTAAGATCAGGAGGAACATCACCAAGGCCCGTCTGCTGACAGCACAGGAGATGGCAGATGTCATTGAGGAGGTGGAGGACCACGCTGCACGTCTGGAAGCCAGAGCTCTGGCCAGGGCAGACAGGGAGCGGCAGAACGAAGACATCGGCAGCTCGACGGCCAGTTCCTGTACCCCGCATGGCGGCTCCCTCCCCAGCCGCAGAAGAAGAGTATCCCTCGGGGCTGTTCCCGCCAGTTCTGGCCCCTCCATCGCCGGTCCCTCAGCCCCCTCGGGCCCCTCTTCACGCTCCCACGGTCCCCAGATGCCTGCCTCTAACCGCCATCCACACACTCACCTGCCTGAAAATCACCATCCCCCCACCTCTCCTTCTCCATCGCCTGTTCTGAACGGTATGTTGTGTTTGCTTAACAGTTAGATAGATAATAGATATTCATGTATCTTGAACATTCATCATCACCTAGCAATGTTACCATATCAAACCATACAATGTTTTTCAATTCTTTTTCAGTTCCATCATCCCGCGGCCTCCGAGGGTCCAGGGCACCCTCCTCTTCCCCCCAAGGTAATTTTTTTCCCAATCTGTTTAAGCAATGTGAAGCAATGTAAGATGCAACTTAAAGTTGCCTGACCTTAACAAAATGAATGTGTCTATTTTCTGTTCTGATTCCCTCCCTGGATGTGGCCGTAGGCTTCTCCTCCTTCTCATCCTCTCTCTCATCGTAGTATGTTCGGCAGTATTTTGTGGATTAGGATAAGCCAGTGTTATGTAATGCAATCAATTTAAATTCAATCTTAATTTTGGGAGAATTCAGTTAAAACATTTACAATAACAAACAGCACAAACTACCATAACAAGTCTCTTCATTTATGCAGCCTCCTGCCTTCCTGGGCCTTCAACAGTGTTGTCATCGTCCTCCTCCTCCACTGGACCCTTGACAACTACTGGTAATATGTTAAATTTGTTTTCAGTATTTACATGTTCATCCGTTTTCATTCAAATAATGCCCTAATACCTTACTTCTTCTCTGAGCAGGTCACACCGCCCCCAAGAGAAGAAGGCTGGAGGAAAGGATCTGGCGGTGTGGCCAGTGCAAGCAGCAAGACCCTCCTCAGGACTCTAAGGGTCTGGTGTCTTGGGTCCAGTGTGACAATTGCCACAAGTGGTTTCACACCACTTGTGTGGACTGGGAGGAGGACGATGACGATACAGATTTCTGGTGTTTTTGGTGTCGTGATGAATAGCAAACAATCAATCTATCAATCTATTTATTATCTATTTATCTGTTTGTTTGTTTATTTATTTATTTATGTATTATTTATTTATATTTAATCGTTTTTACAAATAAATAAGACTATTGAATACTGGCTATAGTGTAATTTTGTTATTGAGTTTCAAAGATATTGGTGACATTTACTAGAATGTATGGAGCTAGTGTGAGCTCTTGGTTTTAAGGTGTGTTCCACTCTTGCATGAATACAAGTGATTTTAATGTTATAATGCACTCTTATGACTGCTGAATAAGAGAATGCATATCTATTCTTAAACATTTTTAAAAAATAGTATTTAATATACATACATTTGGAGATGATTTAAAATTGTCTGAAATAGATCCATTGTCAAGAGCAAATAATTTATATGTGAAGAGGTTTACTGGAAGAGTATTATAAAAAAGCATCCAGTAGGTGGCGGTATTGGCTGATAAATGGAAAAATAAGAGCCTTGAGTACATAGCCTGCGCTTCTTACATGCATCTGTAACATTGTGAAGGTACAGGAAGGGTTAATATCGACGCCGACACGGACTGAAGTAAGTGTCCGGAATTGGATATGCCTTTTGAATCTCAAAAATTGGTGCGCTATCATCCATTTGCAGGGACTGGAAGAAAATCATATACAAGTTAAGGTAAAAGCGATATTAAACTTTAAAAAAGACAGATGGAGGATGGTTAATTTATGAGAAACATCAACGAAAACAGTACAGGATGAAATATATCGGTAATTGTGATTTTTTGGTAATTTTTGGTCATATGCCGTCCGGAATTGGATACCGTGACGCTAATCGCGTTAGCACGCTATGGCTTTTCTAATGTTAAGTTAGCATTTGCGCTAATCGCTACTTGGATACAAGCTAATGCTATCCAGTTCATTGAATAACAGCTACACCAGCTAACCAGCACATACTTATGTTTATTTGTGTTGTGTGTATTTGTAACCAATTTGTTGCCTCAATATATGTAAATGAAAAGAAATTAGATACATTGAGACACATTGTAACTTGTAATTGTTATTTATTTGTATTTCAGTTTCACAGTGCTTTTAACAGTAAACATCCTAAAACTTAGCTGCTGCCTCTTGGATGCTTATTGAACAAACCTGTTTAGCTATCTGCCAAGCTAGTCAGCACCTCAACACTCTAGTGAGGGCAGAATAGTCCCAGTATCAGGCCCAATGGTTCTCTGTGTGTCTGATTCAATATCATTATGCAGGAGGGTGCATGAGGCACAAACTTGATCAATGTTCCTTGTGTTTATTATTATTTGTATGTTTTTGGGCGATTTATGTTATTTGTAACTTCCCAGTAAACATGCAGAAAACCCAGATGGTACACATGGACACTTTGTGTACCCAAATGACCAAAACATGGAGTCCGCCTGAATATATCTTTATAAATTGTATCATAAATGTTGTATTTTATTGTATTTTCATCACATTTACAGTTACAGTTGTAGTCAAGGAGTAGGATAGCACATTCAGTTACATCATTATCCATGGGATCTTGGTTATAATGGTGATATTGCCTTTGAAATGTAGATTATACTAGGCGAGGATGAAAATCTTATTTTTTTCCTTTATTGCATCTCCATTTACTCTGGAATAGTAATAGATATAGGTTTACTTACAATGGATTCATACTGCTTACCTCCTTTCCTATCAAAGGATGCCACAAACATGCATACAGGCCTTATGGTTGAGGAGCTATTCCTGATTCATTTTGGGTCTGTCATTTTAGCCGTTTTTTCTTGAATTTTGGCAAGGGTCTATGTGGCCCACATAAACAAATGTTTCGAAATATCAATTTCTTGTCATGTTTTGTTTGTAATGCCTAGTCAGAATGTCAGAATATGTACCTAATCTATCCACTGTCATTTTTCAGTGACAGCTAATATATTAACGGGGATCTGCCTTTACCGCACCTCTTATAAGACTGGCTGGCTCTGTCACACACCTCAGACCTGATCAGACCTCAGTCTGTCTTCCTCACGTTAATCCCAGGCAGATCCAGCCAGCATAACACCAAAGAAATGCATAGTTAAGGCTGTGCTACTTTCGTCCCTCCCATTTCTCCCTGTATTTAAGCTAGGATAACAGAAAAGCTAAGCCAACATGGTACATGAAACAATCACTGATGTTTAGTCTCCCGATAGGTCTAACAGATGACACAAGTTTTCTGTAGGGAATTCCCAAGGGCTGTGGCCAGAATGGATCACTATCTGCGTTTTAGGGCACTAATACGTACGTCAGTTAGTTAACGCTAACATTAAGGCCATTTGTTTAGTCTCTAGCTATAATTGGTAAGCAAGTTATACGGTACATAGCTTATTGTAACATATTTTTTGTCCAAAATGTGAAGGAAACTGCACACCTGGATTGGCGAAGTGCTGGCTGTGTGAAAGTAACTAAAACGGAAAGTAACGTTAGCCGCACACATAACTCTGATGCATATTTATTCAACGATGTTGCCATATTAAGCGTTTTCTGACCATTGATCATTGGTGAATAAATATTCTATGCATCAGAGTTATATGTGAGGCTAACATTACTTTTAGTTTAGTTACTTTTGAGCGGCTACTTTTTCTGCTACTTTAGTGGCTACTTTTTTCTTAATGTCAGCTAGTGATACATAATCTGGTTGGCCAGATGAAGATATTGAAAAGTTGGTGCGTCTTTGTAAGGAGAAGGCACATCTCTTCAATGGGAAGAGAAATGCGGCTCAACATGGATGGGAGTAAGTTTGGCTGATCATACCAGACCGATTAACAACTTGACTAACTGTACTGGCTGATTTTACCAACATAATTATCTAAAACGCCCAGCAACTAATGACTGTGATAAATCAAGTAGGCTCAGTAGATGATCACTTTCTCTGTTATAAGGTTATACTAGAAGAGATGGGGCTAAAGGGCATTGCGGACCCAGCCAAAGCTGCGAGGAAATGGGAAAACCTGAAACGAATATACAAGGTTTGTTGAATATTATTAAGAGTCTGTGACAAGTGTTTCAGTTATCACTTTTATAGCCTACCTTTTAAGATCAGATTAGGTTTAGCTTCTCATAATACCAGTTTTATGTAAAGCTTAAAGCTTTCTGTAAAGCACCCAAACTCTGTTTTTAGAAAGATGGTGTAGCCTACAAATAAAGTTTATTATTATTAGTAAAGTAAAGTTTATTGTTCATAGGACCTTGTGAAGCCACCAACTGGCATCGGGACAGAAGAGGGGGAGGAAACTGTGGCTTCCTGGAAGTGGTTCCCCATCTTGGACGATATCATAGGCGATAAGCCTTCAATTAGACCCAAACATGTAGGAGCCAGTCTGTGGGCCAATAAGGGGGGAGCCACTTCCAGGGACCCAGTTCCAGAAGAAGAGCCAGAGCCAGAGGCAGAGGGAGAAACAGAGGGAGAACCAGAACCACAGCCAGGGCCGGCCAAGAAGAGGAAGATGGATCCGGTACTTGAATTTCTAGAGAGGGAGGCAGAGAGAGCTGCAGAAAGAGACAGACGAGAGGCAGAAAGCTATCAAAGATTGTTCAGTTTATTTGAAAAGTTAATTGAGAAAATGTAAATGTGAATGTAAATGTAGCCTAAATGTAAATTTTTTTTAAATCATTTCAATTTATTTATTTATTTACTCATTTGATTACATAAGTTAGAAAGCAACCAATCAATTACTTATATATTATTAATGTGAGATTAAATGTAATTTAAAACAAAATGAATAAATAAATTGAAATTTAGAAATGTTATGTATAAATATAATTGTCTTACAAGCAATAAAAGTTAATATACTACTGATAAACTATGCTTCTTGTTTTGTTATCCATTAATAATTTATAATATACAATTGTGGTGACTGTTATACATCATAATCATGGTCCATTAGAACTGCAACAGGGGCAACAGGTGCTGACACAGAAGCTGCTAGACGATCTCTCAGGCGATCTCCATCCTGCACATCTGCCAGCTCATACTCTGGTGCATCGTCATTGCTATCTGGTCTCAAGGCAATCTGCTCTGGCTCCAGGATGTCTCCATTGGTGATGCACAGATTGTGCAGGATTGCACAGCAGGTAACCACAATGAAACGATGGCTTAACCTCAAGGGCCTTGAAGAAAATGGTACGCCATCGTATCTTCATCATGCCAAAGGATCTCAATGATGTTGCGTGCCTTTGAGTGGTGATGATTGAAGTGGGCTCTCACTGGATCCCTCACCGGTTCTCTGTAGGGTGTCATCAAAGCAATCGGTTTGGAGATACAAGGGTAGCCACCATCTCCAAGAATGCAGCATCCATCAGGGGGATAAGCTCGCTGAGTGAAGATGGGACTGTTCTTCAGAACCCGAGAATCATGGACCGACCCAGGCCAGCCAACATAAATGTCAATGAATCTGCTCTTATGGTCACATACAGCCTGTAGCTGAATGGAATAGAATAACTTCCTGTTCAGGTAACAGTTAGTTAGTTAGATAGATCGATAGATCGATAGATCGATAGATCGATACTTTATTCATCCCCTTGGGGAAATCCAGGTGTCCAGTAGCTCACACAATCTGTATTAACATATAACTATAGATTAGAGACAATACAAAATAAAAGAAGGTAATGCAGCATGCACAGGGTTAAAAACCAAAATTACTTAAAAGCAAAGAGTCAAATAAATGAATAGAAGGTGTCAATAAAAAGTAAAAAAGTACCACATAGTCCTTGAGGATTATTGCACAGAGTCCAGTGGTATTGCACAGGGTCCACACAGTCCTTGACAGAGTCAAACCTACACAGAGTCCAGTAGTAATATTTCACAGAATATTTCACAGAATCCAGCAGCCAAGGTCATAAGCCCCTGCTATTGACTGAGGTGTTGTAAAGTCTGATGGCTGTGGGGACAAAGGATCTCCTGAACCGTTCAGTCCTGCAGCGCAGCGAGATGAGCCGTCCGCTGCAGCTGCTTCTCTGGCCTGCCAGGGTGTTGTGGAGGGGATGACTGACATTGTCCAGGATGGCCTGCACTTACTCCGTGTGCATCTTTCCACCACAGTCCCCAGTGAGTGCAACCTCCCGCCAAGCACTGAGCCAGCCTTTTTCACCAGCTTGTCCAGCCGCCTAGTGTCCTTGTCTTTCATGCTGCCTCCCCAGCAGACCGCAGCGTAAAAGAGGACACTTGCCACCACCGACTGATAAAACATGTGCAGCATTTTACTGCAGACGTCAAAGGACCTAAGCCTCCTTAGGAAAAAGAGCCGGCTCTGCCCCTTTCGGTAGAAGGCATCTGTATTCAGGGACCAGTCCAGCTTGTTGTCCAGATGCACACCTAAGTATTTATATGTGTGCACCACCTCAATGTCCACCCCTCAAATGTTGACTGGCTGAAGAGGGGGCTTAGACCTGCGAAAATCCACCACCATCTCCCTGGTCTTGGAGGTGTTCAGTAGGAGGCAGTTCTTATTGCTCCAGTCACTGAAGGTCTTCGTCAGGTTCCTGTACTCCCCCTCCTGCCCATTCCTGATGCACGCCACAATAGCAGTATCATCCGAGTATTTATGTATGTGGCAGGACTCAGAGTTGTATTTAAAGTCCACTGTGTACAGTTAGCATCTTCTGTGGGAGGTTTTATCCTAACCTGGCACCCATCAATTGCCCCTACAGCAATTCTGAATGCTTATGACCCAGCAAGCTGTGTAAAGCCCAAGCCTATCTCCTCCGAGTTGTCAGCAGATGGCAGGTGGATGATCTGACTTTCCAGACTCTTAATTTTGCGTGCCACTCTGGATGATGTCATTGACAGTGGAACGGGGGATGTCAAAATCTCTGCTCACTACTCTGTATGACGTTGCACTGGCCAACCAGAAAACAAAAACAAGAATCTCTATCTCAAGACCCCAGCCATGGTCATACTAGTCTCTCAAGTGATGGAAGAGGTTGTTGAGGGTTTTTCTTGATAGGCGATAATCAGGTCGAAGGTCACAGCTATCATCAAAAAACACTCTATGGATTTTCAATCTGCAAAAAGTTTTAAAAAGTTATATCATACATAATGGCTTAACAGCTTAGATTCATTAATCAAATACTGGACATATTAATTTACTCACATCATAGATTTACATCAAATGATGTGTAACCTACCCAAATAAATGATATGGGAATATTGTATCCAGTCTTTTTCATTTCAATTTTTGGATGTGCTGCCTCTCTTTTTTGACTAATAGCCTATGTATTTTACAGATATAATTGTAATTATATAGGCTATTACCTTGTAGCTTTATTGTTATAGGCAGGGAGGCACAGCATTAATGTGTGTTTAATGTGTGGTTTCTGGTGGACTCTAATGTAACACGGCCCTTCCAAAGACTGTAGTTTGGTCAATAGACAGCAATCTTACAAGCTTAACTGTAGCCTACTATATAGAGAAAATGTTATTCACAATTTGTCTACTACAGATCGCTATTGCCTTGTTTCCTAATTAGACTGCATGAGTTCATAACCTCAAGACAACTCAAGCGAAACCTAATACCTCTACTATATGCCGTAGTATTAATGTCAGGTAAGTTAGCAAGCTAACGGTTATTTACCATCCGTCGACCTGTACGTCGGTGGGCCAGAAGACTCATTTGCAGTGTCCTTCTTAGATGAGCAGAAGCCCGTCTGTTGGCATCTCTTAATAGCAATACATTTATTATCATTAACCCGATTCGCAAAGGGATCATCTTGGTAAGATAATGGTTTGGTGAAATTAGCCAGGAGATTAAATTGTAAATGTGGAAAAAAAACAGTTAACTGGCGTGTATTCTAGAATCGTTATTGAGCATGAGAGCGGGGCAATTTAAAAATGATAGAAAATGATAAGATGATGCCTCTTGCTATTTAGGCTACATATATATTGCTATCTTCATCTTGTCATGTTAGTTGAAACATTTGTTTATGCGACTGGTGAATGCAGACGCAGGTTGATGATGAATTATTAGTGTCCGAATTCACTCAATCATGTGTGATTTACCGCTAATTAGTGCACTAATAGAGCAGCACTATATAGGGCAATACAAATGAGGGAATAGTGATCCATTCCGGCCACAGCCAAGGAATTCCTAGTTCTTGTGTAACACGCATACGGGTCCATGCTACAACCGTACCGCTGCTACAGTCGTCCCGGTTCTTCCCTAGCTGTAGATGGCCGACGTAAAACATACCTTGGCTTTGTCTTTTTAAATAAACGTTGTCTGTTTAAATAATGGCATCACAAATGGTTGCGGCTCGCCAGAGCAAACGGCTTCCTGCAAGCCAAATAGCACTATACAAACTGTATAGCGGCTGACTGTAGGCTATGCTAAACTCCATTGAAACAGCTCTCTTTGTCGTCGTTAATAGTAGAAACAAATGCAGGGCCAATTCACAACTCGACCCGAAAGATTTGTAGAAAAGAACATAATTATTCTATCAACTAATTAATTTATTTGCCTTGGCTTGTAAGCGATTGATATTACTGATAAATTGACATATTTAAATTTTGGCACATCAAGCCGCTATCAATACTATTACACATAAAAAGCTCCATTATCGACTTAAATCAGTAAAAACAATCATTAAATCGTTAAAAAAATATATTATATATTATTATATATATATATATATATATATATATATATATATATATACATACACACACACACACACATATATATATACATATTTATACATATATATATATATATATATATATATATATGTATATATATTTATATATTTATATATATATATATATATATATATATATATATATATATATATATATATATATATATATATATATATATAAGCAGGTTGGGGTTTGGTTCTGCATAAACTTAGGCTGGCGCTACCATTAAGCTAGCCTTTTAGTGGTATGATTTTGGCTAGCGCAACCAGCAACTAAATTAACAGATTTTTAAAAGAATACAGTTGATAAGGTAGCTGTACAAATAAGGTAACCTTGGCCTACTAGCATACCAGTGACTTACCGCAATTTTCAGCGATCGGGCACTCTTCAGTGCCCTTCTTGGTTGTTCTGCCTCCCCAGCAGATGCTTGCCTCAATTGCCCAACCTCCTCCCTCTTCCCTAAGGGGGCGATCACACCGAGACGCGGCGCAAGAGAGGAGCGCACACCAGGCGCGCCGTACCATAGGAAAACAATGGTTTTGCTGGCGACATGTTTCTAGCGACGCGTCTCGGTTTTCTAGTGGTTTTTAGACACGCATAAAAGTTAAAATATTCTCAACTTTTCAGCGCAAGGCGTGGAGTCGCACCGCTCGTCAATGTCACATTTGGCACAGGCAGCCAATCAAATCAAGCAAGAGGCGGGCTTTACTACTTTACCACTTCCTTCCTGTTTTGATGCCAATAGATGTGGTAGGAACGGTGGGACAATGGCAAATGCAGACGAAAGGTTGATATTAGCTGTATTTAATTACAATGAACTATGTGATTCAAGGTCACCCCATTATCCTTTTTTTTTTTTATATTAAGAGTTTTATTGTTCATCTTCATCATTATACAAAACACACAATAGACAAGGTAATACAAAAGACAACACTGCATAACAAAACAGAAATAAAGATAACAGGGGGGGGGGGGGGGGATGCAAGGGTGACACCCAGAGCCCGCAACAGCATTCGACAGGCTTTTCTTTCTTATACATTCTTTATACAAGCCTTCTCAAGCGAAGGCAGGTACCTGAGATATAGAAAGTGGTCACAGAATAAGCAAGGGTTTTACTACAGGCCACACAAAGCAAGAGAAAAAAAACACAAAAAAAAACAAATGAGAGGAGAAGGGAAAGAGGGGTTGTGTTACTTAACAAGTCTTAATTGCTAGGGCGAGTATAATCAGTTACTATTTACTATATGGTCAAACAAGGAACTTGCGGACAGTGTCCCAGTGGTCCTCCAGGCCCTTGTCAAAGTCTTTTAACAGGCAGGCTGCCCGTTCCATATTCAGCAAGTCCAGGTATTCCTCCAGCCACGAATCCCTAGAGAAGCAGGCTGGCTTACGTTCCTTCCAGTTTAAAAGAATTAGTCTTTTAGTAGACAAGCAACCCAATGTCCAGAGCCAGTCAACAGTGACTCCAACACTAGGTTTTAGGCCCAGCAGGCATGCTATGGGACATACAGGGAAATTAACATTAAAAAACTCTGACATTAGGGATGTAACTTCTAACCAGAGTGTTTTAACAGCTGGACAGTCCCAAAGCAGGTGGAGTAATGAACCTCGATTGCCACAATTGTGCCAGCATAAACTTTGGTGTTTGTCGTCCATCTTGGATAATCTAACAGGGGTAATATATGCTCTGCTCAGAATCTTGTATTGTATAATCCTAAATCTCACACATTTAGAAGAGCTCAAAGCCGACCTCCAAATTGTATTCCACTGAGAAGCAGTCAAGGATATATTAAGGTCATGCTCCCAAGCCAGCTGAACAGAAGAATATGCATTAGGGGCAGCCCTAAACATTAAGGTATAAATATTTGAGACCACACCTCTTGACGAGGTTGCCTTCTTAAAAAGCTGATCCCACTCCGAGCATGAGGCAGGCACAGCTCCCTCTTTACATTTCCTATTTATAACAGACGATAGTTGTGCATATGTTAAAAAGAAAGTATCTAAAAGGCCAAACTGATTTTTAAGTTGTTGAAATGGTAAGATTTTATCGCTAAAGATCTGTCCGACTGTTGTAATGCCAAGCCTCTGCCAAGTTTTGTTACTTAAAGTACATCCTCCAGCTGAAAGGATGGGGTTACACCAGATGGGACAGGATGGAAGAGAAAGCCCCTCGATACTAAATCTCCTGTGTAGCTGCTTCACAATAGAGCATGAAAACCTAATAATAGTGTTGTCCAATAGAGGTGGTGGTCTTGGACAGTACCACAATGATGCCAAGGATATTTTATTATTTCCAGATATGATGCGCTTCTCCAGCCATTCCCAGCTGCCTACCAGAGAGTCGGGCTTGTAGGCCCAAGTCAATGGATACTTTGCATTGTATGAAAGATAATACTGAAATACATCTGGGACTCCTAGACCACCCCTGGATCTGGGTATAATTAATTTCTTGTAAGCGATTCTGGGCTTTTTATTATTCCAAAGGAATCGAATAAAAAGGGATTTGATGTCTCTGAACCAGTTTTGAGGAAATTTAAGAGGAATAGATGCAATGATATGAGTAAGTCTTGGTAGAACATTCATTTTCAATATTTCTGCTCTACCCCATAGAGACAGTGGTAAGGCTATCCATCTGTTGATGTCATCCTTGATGGACTGGAGGATGCCAGGGCCATTAAGGCTGAAGATTTTAGTAATAGGAGATATGATGTTGATTCCCAAATACTTAATTCCATTTGTTTTCCAAATAAAAGGGGTGCCCATTAGATCAGATTTAAATGAGTGAGAGTTAAGTGGCATTGCCTCACTCTTGTTCCAATTGATCTTGTATCCAGAAAAACTGCCAAATAAATTAACCAAATTAAGAACTGCGGGTATAGAGGATGCTGGCTTGCTTAAGGTGAGCAAAATATCATCAGCATACATATTCAATTTAAAATCGTGTCCATGGAAGTTCACACCGTGTATGTCACCACTAGAACGGATTGCACATGCTAATGGTTCGAGGGCGACGATGAAAAGTAGGGGGCTGACTGGACAACCCTGCCTAACGCCTCATTGTATAGAGAAGGGTTTTGAGACTAATCCATTAGTTCTAACAGAGGAAAATGGCTCACTATAAAGAGCTTTTACCCAGCTAATGAACTTGGGACCAAAACCAAATTTTTTAAACGTATAAAATAAATAGGGCCATTCTATCTGGTCAAAGGCTTTTTCAGCATCTAATGATGCTGCAATGACTGGAGACTTACTGGAACTAGCTTCTAGCATAATCTTAAAAAAACCCTCCGCATATTATTCGAGGACAGACGACCTGGGATGAAACCTACTTGGTCTAGATGCACTATAGATGGGACTACCTTCTCCAAACGGAGTGCCAGGATCTTAGCCAGGATCTTATAATCACAATTTAACAAACTTAAAGGACGGTGGTTACCCATCAGAACTGGATCTTTACCTGGTTTTGGCAACAAAGAGATAATGGCCCTGCACATAGAGGGAGGCATGGATTCAGATTCCAATATTTAAATAACAACAGTAAATATGTAGAAAGCTGCTCTTTAAAACACTTGTAGAATTCGATTCCCAGGCCGTCGTCCCCTGGAGTTTTTCCCGAAGCCATCTTCATGATTGCAATCTCAATCTCAGCCCGTGTAACAGGGGCATCAAGCACATCCCTATCAACTGAACTGACTCTAGGAAGGCTAAAGCTTTCAAAGAAACTGTCCAATTCAGCTTCATTTGCATTATTTACTGTACCATAGAGTTTGGAGTAATAATTTTTAAAAGATTGATTAATTATAGCTGCATCACATTGTAACATACCATTCTCGTCTCTAATTGCTGGAATTGTCTGTCTATTTTCTATTTGCTTTAATCTATGAGCTAGCATCCTCCCTGCCTTGTCTCCAGTTTCAAAATACAATCTGCGCAAATGGAAAAGAGCAAATGCTGTCTCCTCATGTATGAGCCTCTGCAAGTCTGCCCTAGTGGTGAGGAGTGAGTTCCTCAGATCTAAGTTGGATGGATCCAGCATGTGCTGCTCCTCTAATCTCTTGAGTTTAATGTTTAATTCAGATTTTACCTCACCACGCTTTCTTTTCTCCGCTGAGAAGCTGATAAACCAGCCCTTGCAGGTAGCCTTAAAGGCCTCCCAGACTGTAGCCACACATAATACAGAATTTAAATTTAACACAAAAAATTCCAAAATTTGATTTCTTATGAGAGAGATAAATTTATCATTTTTAAGAAGTGATGTATTGAGTCGCCACTGTCTAGATTTGCAGGGGTTGGCCAAGGGGAAAAATGTGACAGAAACTGCAGCGTGGTCACTTACAACAATGCTATTCATCTTGATCTCAAGAACATTTTGAACCAAGTTTGACGACATCATAATGTAATCTATCCTAGAGTAGGAGTTATGTGCCCCAGAATAAAAAGAGTACTCTCGAGCATCTGGATTGATCAAACGCCACACATCTGTTACAGCAAGCTGAGATTGAAACTCCCTCATGGCTATGGATATCTGTTTGTCTGAGGGGAGGGGGGGACTGGATCGATCCAATACAGGGTCACAAACAGAATTAAAATCTCCACCTATAATGAGAGGACCTTCCATAGACTGAGATATCATTGGGCACAGAGAGGTCACCCCATTATTCAAATACTAATCAGCGAATGCATGCATGGAGTTGCGTGAGCAGCCAGGTGAATCTCTCTGGTGAGTATAATGCCGTTTACTATGCTGATAAATAGGCTAGCTAGCTAGTTAGCTGTTGGACTGTGAGAGAGCTACGGAGTATGTGAGAGGGAAGGGGGAATTCATAGCTCATGCCGTGATAGTTTCATGTAGGCTACTGTCTTTGAGAGAGACAGAGAGACCACATGTAAGTGGGGGCATGGGGGAGATTACAGGAGATTAGTTTGTGTATGTGTGTGTGTGTGTGTGTGAAGTGGAAGAATGCAAGAAGAAATGGAAATATTTCAGAGACAAACATATAAAGGAAAGGAGAGAGGAGAGAACCAAAAAGGGAGTGGAGGGTTGCAGAAAGAGTAGGTGGAAGTACATGGGAATCCTCTCTTTTATGGAACCTCATGTGCAAGAGAGGACCACTACTTCCAACATGGAAAATCAGGATGAGAATGAGACAGAAGTAGGGATTTGTTGGTCATTTATCAATTCACACATCTATTCACTGCAATTTTATTAAACAAACTGTTTTTTGTCTTGCCATGGAACTTTTTAACAGATAATTCTTGATCTCATTCCTGTTGACCCTGAAAAGGAGTTGACACAATTACCTCAGGTAACTGACACCAGACAGTAAATAGACTTAACATAAATGGAAGGGTGGGGAGTTGTCTTCATAAAAGTTGACACCATGGTTCATTTTGATTGTGTTTACTTACTTGCATTTGAGCCTTGTATGCAATTAGCTAAGTTAACTGATAACAAGTTTTTACACACTATATGTCAAACAGGAGCTGCTCCCTGAAACCATGGGGACTGAAAGAGAAGAGGAGATGCTGGGACCCCCGACCCTGAACCAGCACACCACTCAAGCAGTCCAAGAGGTCACCGCAGGGACTGAAGTGCAGGCAATCCCGACCCACGCACCCAAGAGACTCCATCCCCATACACGAAAGGCCTCAACCTCCACTGCTGCAGCGAACAAAAGGATGGCCACTGTCCCACCCCAGTTAACTGAATACCAGCAGCACATCCTTGGTGTCTTAAACAAGCCTAACAATAAGGATGAACAGTTCCTTATGAGCCTCTTGCCAGCATTCCAGAGGCTGGACAGCAAATCTAAGTCTAAAGTCCGCATGGGCTTTCAGAAACTCCTGCATGAAGCAAAATTTGGTGACTTATAAGTCACTTATAAGCATTTTTATTTTATTTATATATAAAATTTATATTTTATGAAAAAGGTTGAAATGATGAAATTAGCCTTGTGCCATTGTTCCAATTATTGTCCAGTGGCCAATAAGACAAAGTGTAAGTTTGGACGGAAACTTTGTATGTTAGGTGAATGTAATTAAAGTAAATAAAAGTATTTCAAAGATGCATTTAGATTGTATGTATGTTTTTTTTTTTATTATTTTAAGTTGAGTACAGTATATGTATGTAGGGTAAATCAGAAAAAATAAAAAATAGGAATGGCTATTTAATTTCTCAATATGAATAACATTCTCATCAACAATGGAAAACAGTAATAATTTGATTGCACAGTATGATTTTTTTTTTTCAAAATGAACATAGATGTGAATTTGAGATGATTTAAAAAAACAAAAAAAGAAAACAGGAGCCTCACTTTAAAGCTCATGAGTAATGTTTAAATGATGCTGTCTTGCCAATGGAGAGCACCAGCTGGAGAGGAGAAATAGGTTGTAAAGGTCTCCCTCACAGCCTGGGCTTCTCTTGAAGCATTGTTGCTGCCAACATGTTCCAGGTGCTGAACAGCACACTGTTCAACAGCGGAGAAGGTGGCATGGTCATGGTCTTCCTGCATCTCCCAGTGCAGAAAGTTATGGAGGATGCAGGTAGCTTTCACCACCCTCTCTGCAACCTGTGGAGACACCCCCAGAACTCTCCGGTAGAGACGCCACTGTGTCGCAAGAATGCCAAATGTGCATTCCACCATTCTCCTGGCCCGGGACAGCCGGTAGTTGAGCACCCTCCTCTCTCTTGTGTTGTTCTGTCCCGGGTAGGGTCTCATCAGCTCCGTGCGCAGAGGAAACGCCTCATCTGCCACAAACACATGGGGGACTGGGCTCTGATCCTCAGCACCAGGGAGAGGGACATCTGCGGGGAGCTGAAGGGTCTGGGAATACAAGGCCTTCCCAAAGGCAGACGCAGCCAGGGTCCCACCATCGCTGCTTTTCCCATAAGCCCTGACATCAATCACTCGGAAGGGGTAGTGCGCATCTACTACAGGAGGCCTTCAATGTCACATACAGGACATGGGGACAAATCCACACAGCATAAAAATATTATATAATTCATCATCAAAAGCATTCTCAATATCCTCAACAACTAAATTCTCATCACTAAGCACAATAAGATATTTAAGCTAATAAATATTTCAAATTAAAACACAACAGGCATATACAATACACACAAATTGTATCAGTGTAGGCCTACAAATCAAATCCACACTTAAACCATTTTCTGATCATCATCCATAAGTAGCTTATTAATAGCCTACATGTCCTACTAATACGGAGCCTGGGAGTGGCCATCGGGAGAAAAATTATTTATGTCGTGGCCACGATTTACTGTAACATGCGCACGATATGCAATTCGAGCTCTCGTTTTCTTTTTTCGTGCGCACGAGATACAATTCGTTCCCTCGATCTGGTTAAAATGAGCCCTCGTTTTGGTTTATTCGTGCGCACAAGATACAATTCGTTCCCTCGATTTCCTCTTTACGTGCGCACGAATTGCCAAAACGTGCCCTCGAAATAGTGATATCGTGCTCTCGATATATAATACATGCGCTCTTCGCAAGCTTATAAAGAGTCAGTGCACAAATTGGTGATTATGTTTAAATGTGGCGCTGTCCTGGGTGTGTTGCAGCCACCTGATTGTGTTTACATGGCCTGAAGGTTAAGTGGCTAAATATGTTGCAATATTTGGGGGATATGCATAGTCAGTGTAAACAGACAATGGGTATTAACATACCAAATCCTTACTAGGCATATCTGCAATACCTAAAAGGTACCTTTTAAGTTGCATTTTTTCCTAAAACACACAGTTTAACGAAATCAAGGGAACGAAGTGTATCTCGTGCGCACGAATACCTAAAGTAACTAAAACGTGCGCACGTTACAGTAAATCGTGCGCACGAATGGACTAAAATGATATAACTTTTTTTCTCTCCCAATGGCCACTCCCAGGTTCCGTATACTAAACTTTACTCTGGAAAAAAATCTCAGTTGGAAGCTTGTTCCACTTTATCACAGCAGTGTATTAAAAATGTGTTTTTGACCATAGAACTACTTTTGACCAGAGCACGTAGCCAGGCAAAGTAGGCCTATCCCCTGAAAAACCAAACCCTGCGCGAGCCTATCAGTGTGCAGTTGCATGTTGTCAGTGGTCCTCAAAGACAATTCGAGAAAACTGCATCGTTGGATTCATCAACCAAAACCGAACGAACCGGCTACAGAGAGAGAAGAAAGCAGATATTTCTTAAGGTGAGTGTCTTAGCGTTAACTGCCACAGAAATAGGCTATTAACGTTACTTGCTTGTCAGGGGGAAATTTTCATTGGTATTTGCAAACTTTGTACCGTGTTTTGTAACACTAACGTTAGAGTCACGCTAGCTGACAGCCGAGCCTGACCAACCATGTTGGCTACGTTAATGCTAACTTGCAGGTTGATTTTTTGCTCAATAAACAATGTGGATAGCACCCCACTGACGCTCAAAAAGAAAAAAATCAAGAAAGTCGAGCCAGTTGGAGCAGTGACATTATAGTAAGTTATGTTAACCAAAGATACTGAAACGCCTTTGGCCTAACCGACAAAGCTTGAGAGACAGAGAGAGAGGTAACGTTAAGGAGATAAGGTTAGAGATATTTGTTGCTGCACAAATACTGAAGTGTAAGTTAGCTAGTGTAACGTTATGTCAAAGACTTCTATGCAAGTGTGACTGGAATGGAAGCAAACACTACAATGATGTAACGTTAGGTTAAAAGTTGGCTCTATTTATTTAGGCTATTTAGCATTATTTATTAATGTATATCTTGTCGTGAATATTTGTATGAAAGTGTTAATGAATCGGATTGAAGATAATTTTCAATTACCTTAGGCTAGTCTTTATTTTATCCAGTTAACAATTTAACATCACTGACTACAATAACTGTTGAGCTCAAATGGTGTTTAAACTGAGGTGCCACCTTGGTTGGATTTTGAGCCAGGAAAAACCCTATATTCATAGCCTATTTAACTACAAATGCTCAGATAATATTAGGTTTGGTACTACTATAATTGATTTTGCATAAGAATAAGCACTCTATAGTGTAGTGGTTCTCTGTTAGGGGTGTGTTCAAGGAGAGCCAGGACCCAGATGCAGAATCGAACAAAAACAGTTTATTTTCAAAAGTTAACAGAAAATCATCTTGACGGGAAAAAACGAGACCATGAACAGGCAAAATAACTTAAAGTGTCCAGGAGGGAAAAAACTCACTAGAAAACTGGGACTAGAGTATCTACAAGAGATACGCTGAGGAAACACTACGACAGGAGATCTTCACGAGAGCGAGGAGGCATGAGACACGAGCATGTGCGGGAATCATCTGGCACTGGGGAGAATTTGGAGCAGGCTTAAGAAGCCGGGCTGATTGCGGGATGAGAGACAGGTGTGCCTTGTGAGCCTCACTCCCGTGGAGATCGGCCCCGCCCCTCTGCATGTACCTGCTGAGGGAGAGGGAGAAAGGAAAAGGATTAGGTGGGCGGGCAAAACACAAAGAGCCAGATCATGACAGTTCTCATCCATTTTGATGATTGCCCCCTAAAAACAGAGCGATTTTGATGTAGTTTAACAGAATAGCAATTTCTTTAGTGTAGCTACTGATCTTTTTATCTGTTATTTATATTATGTTTATTATAAGTTAGCAGATATGAGTAATTCAGGTTTCCATCACTAGGCTGCAGATAGGGTTATAGGGTTATAGGCTAACATTCATCCTAGTTTTCTAATTTGTTTTTTTTCCTCTCTTTTCCTCTCTTTAGGTTATGACAGACTTCACATCTTGGACTTCGGTCCAAGTTTGCCAATGGCTGAAAGATATTGGCCCCTATCTTACACCCGGCGCAAAGCGCAGCGCAAGTGTCATTGCTAGTTTCCGACCGACGCAGTTGTCATTTTCACGCCCAGTGCCCACGTTGTTTAAATAGCTACAGGGCGTTGGTAGACAGATGTGAAGTCTCCCCCTCTCCTCCTTTCTTCCACTGACCAACTCAGCGCAATCAAAACTCTGTGTAAAGTAATTTCACACATATGATTGCATACCTTTAGAACAACAGTGTGATGAGACCAAGGGCGTAGGTTTGATTTTGACATTGGTAGGGACACAAATGGGGGAGGTCCGGAGGGGATGTAACCCCCACTGGAAGCTGAGGCATTTTACATTTATGATAGACTTCTGACCGCCATTTCATGTCATCTAGATCAGTGATTCTCAACCTTTTTCATATCGAGGACCCCTAGTTTAGTCCACATTAGAGCCATGGACCCCCATTTGATGAGATTTTGTCTCTCGGACCCAAATCTGAGAATACTTTTATTGTTAGATATGATTTTGATCCAGAATCCCATGACTGTCTGTATTGTAGGTAGAGAGATAACAGTGAAACTAAGATCAAAACAGTCATTCTTCTACATTCTGTAATTGTGTTAACTATTTGTAAATTAAATAATGCTGAAGTTTAACAATTCATCAATTTGCTGGGGACCCCCTGGAACCCCCTCAAGGACCGCTGGTGGTCCCGGACCCCACGTTGAGAACCACTGATCTAGATAGTTATGGTAGCCAATACACTCATTAACAGACACACAGACACAGGGGTGTAGCACATTAATGAATCCTTTACTCAAATTTGCCAGCTGAATGGGACTTTGAAGAGCACATTTTGTTTTAAGGCAGGTACTGTAGTACTGTTGCCTATTCAAACCAACGATCTGTATTTACATTTAAAATAATAATAATAATAATAAGATATTGTAAACTATATCCAAACCCTACATACAAACAGCTGAGCCAAACACATGCCTACGCCTGTCATTAACAGAGATGAACTGTTGGCATATTTGTTTTACATCAGTGTTGTCCAGTGTGGCACACATCAGCATTGTTCAATCTCACTTGTGACATGTAGGCTACTTACGGTCGTCACTCGTCACAGACGCACGCGACACGGTAAATAAACTAACTTTAATGGCGAAACACAACTGTTACTAATATAAAATAGGATGGAGTCTTCACTCGCATGCTCGCCGGTAGGCGGAGCTTTGGCTCTTCTTGCCCACAGCATTTCATACGTTAGCAAGAAATGGCAAAGCCAATCAGCGATTTTTGGGGGGGGTTAGGGAGGCAGTGTCACGCCAATTTTTATCCGGGTGACGCAATAACATTCTAAAACAGCTGTTATACTAAAGTTTCGTTACAGCGTCTGTTGCTATGCCGACACGGGACACCAATGCAGCGGGACTCGTAGTAGAGAACGCGATCTGTTAACATTGACTAGACAGTGACGGACAAAACAACGTTTATTGTCAATCAAAATAATTGCTAGGGACATTTCAGAGTCGCTTGATATTGGTAGGGACACGTCCCTACCGTCCCTACCCAATTCTACGCCCTTGGATGAGACACAGAGTTCCTGGACATGAAACAGGAGATATTCTGTCTGTGGATAAACTGAAAGATTAATTGCGCAATAGTGTGCTTCTGTATTTCCATGGGACATCCATGCGTAAAGCACGTCCCCAAAAGGATTTAATGGACAGAGCTCATTATATATCTACAAATATTTCACATTTAGCAAATGTTATTCATACTGGTTATTTCCTATGATTTAACACTATATAACACTGTAAGGTAGGCTGTAGGAAACGTGAGCTGAGCGCTGCGTAATGGCGCATTCCAAGGATTCCATGCAGTAAATTCACAAAATACAATATATACGGGGAAACGGAGGCGTAGCCATTACTTCAATATATTAAATATACACAGATGCTGATTTCGTTGCGATGTTTTTTTTCCAAAGATGAAGTTTTGAGGTAGGCTGTGGTGTTTTTCCCTATAGGCTACATTAGGTTACTGATGCGGTCTGTTGGTCTTTGCTTGGCTGCAGAAGCCTGTAGTCCAGACAAAAGCTGAGTGATCCGCCATTTAAATAGCAATGCGCCAAGGTGCAAGTGCACCTGGCTTTTAAAGGGAATGGGAGATGACACTCTGATTGGTTGAGTTCATGTTACGCCCAAAACACACCTATGATTAATTAAGGGACTTAGTACAACCCCTTTGCGCCTTACTTTGCGCCCAGATTATGCGCTGTTTAACTAGCAAAAGTGGACTTGGACACGCCCTAAATGCACTTGCGCCATGCACTTTAGACCATGCGCTACAGATCGTTTAAATAGGGCCCATAGACTTGGGGGACTTCTGTGAAACTTTTGCGGGTGAGCTTCAAGTATTCAGTGATAGATGCACCAGTGCCCTAACTGCCATGTAAGAACAGTCTACAACAAATACCTCAAACACCTGCAGTATTATGGAGATTTTTTCCTATCTTTATGCAAGAGCGTGGTCTTTCAATTTGAGAGCATGACTTATTGATTTCACGTTCAGATTTTGTAATGCTTTCCTTCAAACCTTGCCCTCGCACTCAAATATGTCCTGCTTGCACTTAGATTTGCTCTGCTTCTGCTCAAATTGTATGCTTGCACTCAGATAATGTTGCTTGCACACAGATTTCCTGCGCTCCAGCTTCAGCCCTTCTCCTCGAACTCAGCCTGCTTCTGTGCGCTCGTGAAACTTCTGCTCTCGGATTTCTGCTCTGCTCTCGGATTTCTGCTCTGCTCTCGGATTTTTTTGTGCAAGAACCATGTCAAAATCCCCCAACCAATAGAATGCCAGGTGTAGTGTTGACCAATGAAATGATCCCTGCCTCGTTGCGGGCGCGTTCGCTTTACTTCTTAGAGCGTCCCGTACGGGCGGTTACTGTTTAACCGGGTTCATCCACTCCCGCCCTCCGGGGCTTTATTAAATACGACTTTTGGAATAAAAGGACAGTTAATGTATATACCAGCACCCGTACTTTTTCTCTTACTATAATAGCTACATAAAATAGTAGCCGTGTAGCACACCGGCCTCCCGTCGGTGTGCTAGAGGAGAAAACGACGTCACCTTCATGACTCAGGAGCGGGAGTCTTGCGGATCACTGGCCAATATGGACCGCCAAAGTAAAGGACCTCAAGTAAGTTTTTTTTTTTAATGGTGCTATTACTTCCTTCAAATTGAATTGGTTAAGTCATATTTGCGGCACAAGAATGCATCCATGATAATATGTGTAAACACGTCCCCACAATTTAATTTAAGGATTTCCTCAGCTTTAACAGTAACAGACCCCTCGTTGTTCAACTGGAAAGCTAGTGCTTAATGTCTGCAATGTAACTGATTTAATTGTAGATATGTTACAGATATGAATATGATACCTGCAAGTGGGGACGTGTTTACCGTATTTCCAATATGTGAAACCTTTCTGATAGAGCAGAGTTTGACACAGCAACGGTAAACATCATTTGAAGAGAAGGATATATACACAACACACCAATTGCGTTTTTAAAATGTAGTAGCTCAGTGAATTTACTTTTGTTTTCTACTGTCTTAATGTGTTAGCTGGTTACTTTTGCTGTTGGTACTTTCCCCATTCCTAAACACTAAAATACAGGAAAAAAAGAAACACGGCGGTGTCCATTTTGTTGTTAGTTGCCTAGCAACAATGTTCCCATAACGTACAACACTTGAAAGCCAAGCATATTATCATGGATGCATTCTTGTGCCGCAAATATGACTTAACCAATTCAATTTGAAGGAAGTAATAGCACCATTAAAATAAAAAACTTACTTGAGGTCCTTGACTTTGGCGGTCCATATTGGCCAGTGATCCGCAAGACTCCCGCTCCTGAGTCATGAAGGTGACGTTGTTTTCTCCTCTGTGTAGCACACCGACGGGAGGCCGGTGTGCTACACGGCTACTATTTTATGTAGCTATTATAGTAAGAGAAAAAGTACGGGTGCTGGTATATACATTAACTGTCCTTTTATTCCAAAAGTCGTATTTAATAAAGCCCCGAGGGCGGGAGTGGATGAACCCGGTTAAACAGTAACCGCCCGTACGGGACGCTCTAAGAAGTAAAGCGAACGCGCCCGCAACGAGGCAGGGATCATTTCATTGGTCAACACTACACCTGGCATTCTATTGGTTGGGGAATTTTGACAGGGTTCTTGCACAAAAAAATCCGAGAGCAGAGCAGAAATCCGAGAGCAGACGTTTCACGAGCACACAGAAGCAGCCTGAGTGCGAGGAGAAGGGCTGAAGCTGGAGCGCAGGAAATCTGTGTGCAAGCAACATTATCTGAGTGCAAGCATACAATTTGAGCAGAAGCAGAGCAAATCTAAGTGCAAGCAGGACATATTTGAGTGCGAGGGCAAGGTTTGAAGGAAAGCATTACAAAATCTGAACGTGAAATCAATAAGTCATGCTCTCAAATTGAAAGACCACGCTCTTGCATAAAGATAGGAAAAAATCTCCATACAGTATTTCCATGAAAACAAGCCAGATTTCTTTGTTGTATGTAGACACAATGGCTGCCAAAAAAGGTACAGAAGAGTGAGTTCTTTACATGTCCATGTTTTTCGGACTCATAAAATCTTGAGAAATGCAGAGGACTCTGAGAACAATCAGGAGGCTCCAGGGACCTTAACTACCTTTATCGATTTGGAGGAGACTTTTGATTCTGAAGAACCAAATATCTCTCTTTCTGAAAAAATATGTGGGTTCAGATCGCTAATTGAGAGACATTTTGCATTGTTTTGTTTAAAACTTCAAGAAAAGCACATTCTCCCCAAAACTGTTCGGCATACTATTACTCGTGAAGTGAAAATACTGATTGAACTTTTTAATGAACAGTCTAGAGACCTTCTAAAACAAAAAAACAGGGACGGACAAACCCGTCTTTATTTTCGTCACAAACAACCACACCGCATGCACACACGTGTTCGGCGGCGGCACACACACACATGCTGAAATGGCGTCGTGAAATTTATTCTCCGCTTTTATCCCATCCTGGCTCGTCTTCCTCCTCGGGCAGGCCAGGAGCGGTGGGCAGCCTGCAGTGCGGCGCCCGGGGACCAACTTCTTCGACCATCGCTGGTCAGGCGATGATCTTCTTGCATGTTTTTTAGTGGGGGGTTTTTATCGTATGGAGGAAACCCCAGGTGAGCACGGGGAGAACATGCAAACTCCACACAGAAAGGCCCCTTTTCACGAGATAACCCACCTGGGCACTAGGCACCGAGGGCATGGTGAGAACATACCCCCAGCGCCAACAGCGACCCAGGCGGGAATCGAACCCAGAACCTTCTTGCTGTGAGGCGACAGCGCTACCACTGCACCACCGTGCCATCCAATACAGTTCTGTCTTGAAGAAACAAATATTGAGATTGACAATCATTCAAACTTGAAGTCCTTGGTTGAAGACAACCTCTTTGGGAAGTGTTTTGATGTTATTGTGTCAGACTATCAGTTTGAGAGGTACTGTATTAGAGAGTTTGGGTTAATTGAACCAGTCGAGTATTTACTCGGATATGACTCAACAGGAAGAAAAGAGACTTTCCAGTACATTCCCATTTTGGAAGTTTTGAAAAATATTCTGAAAAGAGATGATGTTTTTCATTATGTTGTGGAGGACAGTTTTTGACGGAGAAACACTTAAAGACTTCACAGATGGATTAATTTTCAACAGCATGCCTTTTTTGATGGTTCTGAGACACAGTTGAGGCTCCAGTTATATACTGATGAATTTGAAATTGTAAATTGTTTAGGATCCAAAAAGCAGATTCACAAAATTTCAAGTGTCTACTTTGTGCTTGGAAATTTTCCTCTGAAGTATCGTTCCAGTCTTCAAAATATACATGTGGCTATACGTCAGAAACCGATTGCTTCAGAAGTATGGTTATGAGCCAATTTTGCATCCTCTTCTTCGTGACCTTTGTGAACTTCAGTGCCGTGGTGTATCAGTTGACATTGAAGACCAGTCCCGTGTCCTCAAAGGCTCTGTGATTTCCATTTGTGCTGATAATTTATCAGCCCATTCTTTGGCCAGCTTCAGTACTTGCTTTAGTCAAGGACGGATCTGTTGTTACTGTCTGTGCCACCATAGTGACATTGGTAACAAAACTGAGGAAAGTGAGTTTATTCTCCAGACTCCTGACACACACCGTAGACATTTACAAGTGCCAGATGGTAAATCCTTGTATGGTGTTACTGGATGCTGCCCTTTTGATAAACTGCCTCATTTTGAGGTTACTGAATCCTTTCCGCCTGACTTGATGCATGATATTCTTGAAGGGGTCATCCCACAGGTTCTGAAATTAGTCTTGCTAAAGCTTAGCCGTGAAAGACTGGTAACACTGCAATAGTTTAATGACCAGCTACAACAGTTCCCCTTTGGACAAAACGATGTCACTCACAGGCCTGTTTTGCTGAAGCCATCTGCTCTGCAGCAAGGTGTCATCCCAGGAAAAGCAGTTGAAAAACTGACCCTTTTCCGACTCCTACCTTTTTTGATTGGAAGCTTCGTCCCTCAGGAAAACACTTATTGGGGTCTCTATTTGCTATTTAGATCTATATGTGACAGTACTTGCACCTGTGATCAAAACAAGTTGGCTGAGTCCACTGTCTGCTCTCATCACAGAATTTCTGAAGAGTTGTCAGAAGCTTTTCCCTGACAACTTCACTCCTAAGATTCACTTTCTGGTTCACTATCCTCGATTAATCAAACAGCACGGTCCACTGAGAGCACATTGGTGTCTCAGATACAAGGCCAAACACCTGTACTTTAAACACCTTTCATCAATTGGTAACAATTACCAGAATATTGCAAAGACTCTGGCAAAGTGCTATCAAATGCGCCAGTGTTGGGAAGCACAATCAACTGGAAACCTTGGCTCGGAAGATGTCCCGTACTCTTTAATAGAGATACCTTTGCGTGCACTACCCTCTACACAGCTGAATTGAGTGAGACACTTTGGAAAACCAAACAAGTGCTATACGACAGAGTCAAATACACCACTGGAGACTTCTTAATCCTTGACCTTGTGCATGCTGAGGAAATCCCAGTTTTTTTGAAAGTTATACATATTGTTAAATACCACAGTCAGTGGAAATTGTGCGGAAGACTCTACAAAACTTGGTGCTTCTCTGAGCATCTGCATGCCCACGGTGTCCAATCAACAACTCAGTGGGTGGCCATTATACCTTGGGAGGAAACTGACTTCCATGCCCTTGACGCATACACAGATCAAGAGGACAACCTGTACATCACACTGCTTCATCGGCCTGTGAGATATACTAAGTTATTTGCAACTTCAAATTGATTTAAAATTAATAATTTGTTTGATTGCAGTGATGAACAGAATCAGAAAACACTTTATTCACCAAGTATAATAAGTGCACTAGGAATTTGCCTTGATGTCAATGGCACATAACATAGATTCACAGTACATACTAGCACATGGTTCAAGACAAGTAAGACCTCACAAGAGACAGTGTATGGCATACATTTAACAGCATGCTAACATAAATTATACAACAGTTAGTTCAGACCTCGCATTGTGATTGGCTGAGCTATATTCTAATGAGTGCCAAAATCTCCTGATAATGCACTTGTAACCTAGCAATGCCTTTTGTTCACTGCTACACTTTTCCATCCTACATGTACACCAGAAAAAAATCAGTGTTATTAATAAAATTGTTGATAAAACGGTTGTATAATAGCAATAATACACTCGAAGTTGTGTTATACCTTGATTTTGAGATAGATGGAGCCACTCTCTGGGCCAGAAACAGAGGCCCAGTTGGAGAAACTTAAAAGCACACCAACGAGCAGGTAATCAGAACTGTATCCCATACGTCAAATCACAGCACTGTGCCCACTCTGTTTTCTAAATTGTAGTTCACCAGTTATTTGCTAATTTTATTTTTATTCCATTCTGAGGTCAGTTTTGATGGTCATCTCTCTATTGAGTTTCTCTTTTCTTCTTCCCATTTTTCCTCTGTAGAGAGCCCCCTCCGAGAAGCAGCGATCACTCCAGCCAAGCACAGTCCGGTCCAGATACCTCTTTAGTGATTCCAACAGTGCTGAGGATGGCCATAGAAAGAAGAAATCCTGATCTGAAGAGTGCAAGTAAAACAAAACTACAAACTCTTATGATCCAGACTATTTTTGACCACCTCAGTAAGAAAACAATGTAAGTTGCTAATACTTACGCCTTTCTAGCTTGATTAATTGTCATGGCACTGCACCCAATCAATTTGTAATGATTCTTCCTAGAAGTATCCACGTCACATGACCAAGAGGGATCATTCCTCATACATATGGAATATGTAACAAATAGTGAGTGGAGAGATATTTTCTTCACTGAGAGAGCAAAGGTTACATCGTAACTGAACAATCTCAATCACGGCGGGGGTCCATTCATTCAGCAATCAAGATTTTAATTCTACTCCTTAACAATGGCTGCATCTACTGTATGTCCATTCTAAATGTACACAGACTTTCATAAAGTTACTTACCACAGATTCCCTATTTGTCCTCTGAAAGTATTCCAATAAGTATTTTCCTACAAAAAAATAAGAGAATGTGTCTATAGTTTATAGAGTCTATAGAGAGAGTCTATAGAGAGAGTCACAATCCCATTTGGCGGTGTGAAGGAAGGCACCGCCATTGTAAACAGGAAGCAGATTGTCTACGGCGTTCTGTCTGCTCACTAGCTTAGCTAGGCTTGTTTTTAGCCTGGTGGCTAAGCCTGACAACCCTGTTTTTACAGCCGATTACATTGATCTGACTACCGGGAGGGACATTTCTCAGCTCAAGCTTACCGGGACCAGATCCTCGCAACGGGACCAATTCTGGGTCTGTGCCGAGCTACCATGGCTCCTTCGAAGGAGATATCAGTCATTAAGACTGAGTTGCGGTCCATCGAGCTTCTGATCGAGGATCTGCTTCGGCGTCAGACGGACCTCAGTTCCCGGTTGGCCAGCCTGGAGCCTGTGGACAGCCGGTTTTCCTCCGCTGTGGAGACTGCGTTGGACCAGGATGCCGTTACTCCCAATGCTGGCTGCTCGACCTGGGCCTCGGTGGTGAAGGGAGGGAGAAGAGTTTCCCTTCCTCTTTTCGATCCACATGGTGATGATGAGCTGGAGCTATTTAATCACTTTGCCCCTCTTGCTACGCTAATCCAGGACACAGCTCCACTGGCAGTCGGAAGCAACCAGTTCACAACTTCGTGCAAGAAACGCTCTTCGCCCTGCAGCTCCTCCAACTCCCGGTCCACCTCTCCGAGCTGCAAGCGTCCCCGAATGTCAGCTCCAGTGTCGGACTCCAGCTACAATCTAGTGGACTCAGCTGTTGTCTCCCCTGCTCTGCTTTCCTCTCCGCTGACGGCAGACCGAATCGCAATTCCCCCGGTCTGCAACAGGTCTGCTAGCACGGCTAGCACAGTATCCGCTGGTGCGGCTAGCACCGAGTCTGCTAACCAGGTAACATTTCCCCCCAATCTCTCCGTGTATGACGGTGGCTGTGAGCAGAGGCCACCTGAAATTTTGATTATTGGCGACTCCATAATCAGATCTGTTGAGCTCCCGGGTGTTATTACCTACTGCCTCCCTGGTAGTAAAGTAGCAGACATTATCGAACTTTCTCCAGTGCTCACAGACCTCCATCCCTCAGCTCACACACTGATTGTCCACGTGGGCACAAATGACGTCATGGACAAACAATCGGTCAAACTCCACGACGAACTAGAATCCCTAGCAATCACAATTCAGAGCCTGGGCAAAACCTGTGTTTTTTCTGGCCCCATTCCCACTCATTCAAAAAACCCGGAGCGATTCAGCCGTCTTTTTAGTCTACATGAATGGCTAAAATCCTTTAGCGCTGCAACTGGTCACGGCTTTATTAGTCACTTTGACTGTTTTTGGACCAGGCATAATCTTTATAAATCGGATGGCTTGCACCCCAACATGAAGGGTACTAAACAACTTTATCAATTTTATCCAGTATATTGTTTTTAATTCTGACTGATATTTACTTCAGTATGACCCCACTCTGGCAGCTACACCTGTCCATAATCTCGAGCATCTCTCCCTGGGTCCTGCTGATCACTTCTCCTCTAACAACATTCATGTTAGGGTCACTTCAAACCGTGTCAACTACAGACCCAGCTGCTCTGCTAATTTTGCAGAAAGAGCATACTTAGTTCCCATTCTACCTACTCCAACTACTGCTAAGTCTGAAATACTATATGTTCAACCACACTCCTCAACTGTACCTACTGTTGAACCCGTATCCAGAAATTCGGCTGTGTTCAGTCTACTTAATGTGAGGTCTCTTGTAAACAAATCCTTTATATGCCAAGATTTTATTATGACGAACAATATTGACTTCTTTTTTATCACTGAGTCCTGGTTAAGCCCTGGATACTGTGTCCCACTAACTGAGGCCAGTCCCCCTAACTACTCCTGTTTTAATCAACCCAGACTGTCAGGCCGTGGAGGTGGGGTAGCCGTCATCTTCAATAACAATTTTAAATGTTCCCCTGTCTCTTTTAATAGCTACTCCTCTTTTGAGTCTCTGGGTTTCTTACTAAATGGCCAGCTCCCTGTACTGTGTGTTTTAATCTATAGACCACCTAAAGTTAACACTGGTTTTATTCAGGAATTTTCTGAACTTCTTTCATTCATTATGGCCAAATATGATAGAGTTCTTATCCTTGGTGATTTTAATATACATGTCTGCTGCCCCTCCCTGTCATGTTTTACTGCTGACTTTATTAACCTTTTTGAATCTTTTAATCTTGTACAGTCTATTAATAGTCCTACTCATAGTAAGGGTCACACTCTTGACCTTGTGCTGTCCCATGGTGTTTCTTTAAACAATATTGAATTGCTAGATTTTAATGTCTCTGATCATAAGGCTGTGATTTTTCATACATTGCTCCCGCTTCCTACTCCTAAGCCACCTACCCGTATCTGCTCTCGCTCCTTTAATCACAAGTCAGCTAGCAGTTTTTGCCAAATGTTCTTAACTGCTTCTGCCAGCAATACTTTTAATCAGCACGGGCTCTCTGCTAATGATCTAGTAAATAATTTTAACAGAACATGCCTGACTATCCTTGATGACATCGCCCCTTTTAAGATGAAAAGTGCAAAACCCAACGCCTTGCCGTGGCTAAATGACCACACAAGAGATTTAAAGGGGCAATGTAGGAGAGCTGAGAGGAAATGGAAAAAAGACAAACTCAAGGTATCTCTTGTCACCCTTAAAAGTTTGATGTTGGCCTATCAGCATGCAGTTAAGGAAGCAAGGTATTCCTATTTCTCAAATTTGATTGTTAAGAGCTGCCACAACCCCAGGGTTTTATTCCAAACAATCAACTCAGTAGTTAGTCCTCCTCCTAGTCAGCATATGGAAGCATCCACTGAGAAATGTCAGCAGTTTCTCCAACACTTTTTAAGTAAAATTGATGAGATAAGGCGCCAGATTGCACTGGAATCCAGAAACCTCTGTATCTGTACTGAACCCTCTGCCAATATGACTCACTTTAAACAAATTTCTATGCTGGACTTAGAGGAGATAATCTCTCAATTAAATTTATCTACTTGTCAATTAGATATCATCCCCACTAGGTTTCTCAAGGAGGTGTTTCAGACAATTGGCCCACATATTCTTTCAATTACTAACTGCTCATTGTCTACTGGCTCATTCCCCTCCAGTTTTAAACATGCAATAGTTCGACCTCTCCTGAAGAAACCTACACTTGGCCCTCTCATTTTTAATAATTTTAGACCAATTTCGAACTTACCTTTTTTATCAAAAATTTTAGAAAAGGCTGTTGCCTCACAATTAATTTCATTTATGAATAACAGTAACATCTTTGAGCAATTTCAATCAGGATTCCGTGCCCAGCATAGCACAGAAACAGCTCTTATTAAGGTCTCAAATGACTTATTGCTCGCAGCTGATTCTGGGGCCTGTTCAATTTTAATCCTGCTTGACTTGAGCTCTGCATTTGATACAGTCGACCATGGTATCCTGATAAAACGCCTGGAAAACTGTGTTGGCATTAAGGACACTTCTCTTGCCTGGCTTCGCTCCTACCTCTCTGTTGTAATGGGAGAAGTCTCCTCATCCCCAGCCCCCCTTTCATGTGGTGTTCCCCAAGGTTCAATTCTTGGTCCTCTATTATTTTCTATTTATATGCTTCCCTTGGGACAGATCTTCCGCAAGTATAATATTAATTTCCACTGCTATGCGGACGACACCCAGCTATATGTCCCGCTTAAAAGCGGTGCAACTGATAACCTCTCACGTGTTATGGCTTGTCTCTCGGATATCAAGTGCTGGATGTCACAAAACTTCCTCTGACTTAATGAGTCCAAATCTGAGGTCATTCTATTTGGCTCTCCTAACTCGATTTGTGACTGGCAAAAGAACCTAGGGAGCTTATCCTCCAATGTTAAACAGTCCGCCCGCAATTTGTGAGTAATCTTTGACTCCGAGCTCTGCTTTGACAAACAAATCACTAAGGTAGTTCAATCATGCTTTCTCCAACTTAGAAACATTGCAAAAATTAGAACTTTCCTGTCTCAAACGGACCTTGAAAAAGTCATCCGTGCATTCATTTCATCGCGACTGGATTATTGTAATTCCCTGTATTCAGGGCTCAGCCTAAAGGCCATCTCCCGTCTCCAGCTCGTACAAAATGCAGCAGCCAGACTTTTAACAAATTCCAAGAGACAAGACCATATCACACCCATCCTCACCTCTCTTCACTGGTTACCTGTTAGGTATAGATGTGATTTTAAGATTTTACTGATTACGTTTAAAGCCCTACATGGCCTTGCTCCTACTTACATTTTAGATTTATTAGCTCCATATGAGCCTAGCCGCTGCCTGCGTTCCTCAGGTTTGACCTTCCTGAATGTTCCAAAAACCCGCCTTGTCACAAAAGGAGATCGGGCATTTGCTGTTAGAGCCCCGCAGCTGTGGAACTCCCTCCCTGAGGATCTTAGGCTAGCAAAGTCATTGCATTCTTTTAAATCGCTTCTTAAAACCCACTTTTACAGGAAGGCTTTTTCATAGTATTTACAGTATTTCTGTCTGTTTTTCATTTATTTTTATCACTTTTATTTTATTACTTTTATTATAAACTTTGTTTTATTTGGTGTCTATGCTGCATGTTTTATTTATTTTTATCTTTTTTTATGACAATGTTGGACTCCTGAGTATGTTGTACTCTTTTATCATGTTTTGTAAAGCACTTTGTAACTTTGTTTTGAAAAGCGCTATACAAATAAAGATTATTATTAGTTTCCCTGGTGACGAGTAGCAAGATGGTGCAGTGAAACTGTTACATTTTTGTCTGAAAATACTTATTGGAATACTTTCAGAGGACACGCACTCAGGAAATCTGTCCTAGTAACTTTATTAAAGTTTGTATGAGGGCTGTCTTTGACCAAAGAAAACCTTGGTAAGATACGCCCACAAGCACTGTGATTGGTCAGCTACTCTGGACTCAGGCAGGCCATCTTGCCTCTGTGTGAAGGTCGTCGTTTGTAAAACTGTTTTGTCAAATGTGACATGATTATTTGACTTGCAAATATGAATTCATTTAGAATGATCACTTTGATTTCTAGTGTTTCCATTCCCCATTAAAGGTGCACCATGCATTTTGGGGAGAGAAAGTTGTTTACATTTGCAGAGCCTGCAATTAGTTTACAAAACATATTTACTATACATGAAATTATTTCTAGGCTTCAGTAGGCTACTTGTGATATCTACATAAACCTAAATGGAATGTATACATACATAAAAGGCTAAAAGCACAGTAAACACTTTTAATTTCAATTGCAAGTGCTTATAGCAGACACACTGGTGGTGGCCATCACAATTCAACAGGGGTGGAAAGAGTACAAAAAAAATTAGTAGAAGTACTGTTACTTTGATGAAATTTTACTTAAGTAGAAGTAAAATTACTGGTGTAAAAATCTACTTGAGTAAAAGTAAAAAGTAGCTCATTTAAAATGTACTCAGAGTAAAAGTTACTTAGTTACTTGGGGGGGTTGTTATATCATCTCTCCCATGCAATAAAAAAGTACAAAAACATATATAAAGCTCAAAGCTTCTTTTTTTATTAAAGAACACCTTTGCAAAATAAAGTGCGTAAACAGAGTCAAACATGTCAATTCAATTATGAGAGGTAATAGTGCTTGTGTCAGTACAGATCATCCCATAAAACATTTTCCAGTAACACAACCATTCCTATCTTCAGGTATCTCTGTAAGCAAGAAATGTGTGTGTGTTATCTAAACAAATCTAAAAGACAAAACATTCTGGATGTCAAAAACTTCGTATGCATCTATGAATGTAAAAAATGCTAACTGTATGTTTAATGAACACATGACATTGATTAATTATACAATGATGAAAACAAATTTTGTTCACAGAGGAAACATCCATCAAAGCTGAAGGCCTGATATCACTGTGCTCTCGGTGTGCGGCTGTTGCAAAACTACACCATTTATGTATACAGTACTGCACTGTATGTATGTTAGGGCTAGGCGATGGGAAAGGGGGGGTATCACAATATTCAGAAGGACTTTTTTGATATTGATATACAGTATATAGATATCTGCTTAGCTATGGAAAATCACATGTTAAAGGGCAAGTTCAGAATTTTGGACCCCTAGCCCTATTTCCTACTTACCAATGATGTTGGCGATTAGTAGAGTCCTTTCTCTGGACAATCCATGCTGTTCTTCATACTAGATACCCGCAGCTCAGGCTAGTTACCCACAAACCAATGCAAAGTAAGTCAATGGGGCCACTCTCCAGTCTGTACAAGCCCTGAAATAAATGCTGAAACCTACTCCACAGTGCACCCAAAGTATGTTTCAGCATTTATTTCAGGGCTTGTACAGATTGGAGAGTGGCCCCGTTGACTTTGTGTAATGCAGTTGAAACCATGTTGTAGTAGCCCCTTGGGTAAACTCACTCCTAAGTTAAATACCTCTACTTCGCTACCTGAATTTGATCCTTTTCAGGTGGTGGACTGGATAAGACCATGGTATTAACTTGCGTGGTCAAGTGCTGCTGGTGAGCGGAGGGTTGGCGGTTCAAGGCCAGGTCGGTGACAAGTGCCCAGTGCAAAGTGCCTGCCAGTAGCTAGTAACCACCTGCTATATTTGCATTGGTTTGAAGCTAACTAGCCAGAGCTGCAGGTATCTAGTATGAAGAACAGCATGGATTGTGCTGAGAAAAGACTCTACCGATCGACAACATCATTGATAGGTAGGAAATAGGGCCAGGGGTCCAAAATTCTGAACTGACCCTTTAAGATAATCTAATCAATGTTCATCACAGTGGACTGCTTGGTGATGGGTAGTGTGATACAGTATCGAAATTAACCTTCTCAAATATTTCTGAAATCATTGTTGTGAGAAATCTGACATAATATCTACGTTTTAGCATTAATTTAGACAACAAAATGTGTATCACGATTCATTACATCAAAAAATCCCACAATACGGTAATACAGACAGAAGATAAATGGTATATATCGGTATATTGCCCTCCCCTAATCTATATCCAGATTACAGTTCCTCTTTTTATTTAATCTTTAGACCATTACTCTCTGAACTTGCTGTTTAGTTTGAGCAGGAGCTGGTTTTCAAAATTAGTAGAGTTCATCCTAGCTCGCTTTGCAGTGAACAGCAGTCCAGCACAGCTGAAGAGGCGCTCACAGGCGGCAGAGGCAGGCAGGCCAGTGTTGAGTTTGAGAGACAGCTTTTTGATGTAAGGAAATGAGTTCAGTAGATCCATCTTGTCTGAGACACAGGCAAGGTACCCATCCAGCTCCCCTGTACCTTGTGACTTTCTGGACTTCAGTGACGAGAAGAAATCCTCTTCATCTGATGAGTGTTGGCCAACTTGCTCCATCTCATCCTCTGTCATTTGGTCAAGGTGATGTTTCACATAGGCCAAACCTGTAAAGTGACAAACACACACACAACACATAGAGTATATCTGACATTTAGGCTTTAATTTATGTGGCAACATAATTCATCATAATGTTGACATTACAGTAACCCAAACGCTTTCCATACTTATGTAGACAGGCTCATTATATTGTTGCATGTATGATATTGTACTGAGTAGGAACACAGTGGACAGCATTGGGATTAATAATAAATAATAATAAAAATATGAACAACAATATTATTAAGCAATAATATTAAGTAATGAAATCATACCTGCTTCTGTGACATTAGCTTTCTCAGTCCAAGTGGTCTTGAACTTTGGCAGAAGGATTGCTGATCAGTTCAGGGTCTTCCATCATCCCACCAAAGCGCTTTTGGACACCATCTTGAATGGCTCTGATCAGTGGTAGACACACCTTGGAGGATGCTTCCAGTCGTCTGAGTTTTGCTTGCAGCTGGAAGATCACCGGCAGCAGCCATCCCATGTGTGTGTTTGTCTCAGACTGAAGGATGTTTAATGCCTTCACCACAGTGCAGTACTCGGTCAAGAAGGCGATTTCAGCCGGACTCAGCCTGTATGACATAAAGCAAATGTCAACAGATAAAAACTATGTTTTAAATGGGAAGTTTGCCACAACCAAAATTCACAAAAGACAGGAAATTCAAGTTACCACCCCAAAGCAAAACAACTCTGTGCTAAGGATTTCCAGCAATCAGATGCTTTATTTACCTATCTCACTACTGATAATATTGATACTTTGTGGTCATTTTTATGATACGGAATAACAAGTCCACTCATGTTCGATTCAGGCTGTATGCTCAAGGTGTGTGTATTTATGTACTATTCACCCTGTATGTTTTATATATGGAAAGAGGTGTAATTGAAAATGTAATGGAAAATGTGTAGGAACCCTGAGATGGAACAGTCATAATTCCAAACTGAATAGTGATTACATAATATATGAATATCCTATTTAATGAATACTCACATTTTCACCTTGAATTCTTCACAGACATTTCTGATGGCGCCCTCTCCCTCCTCTTGTATGATTCGTATGATCCTCTTCACAGCCATGTATGTCAAGTTCCACCGAGTTTGATTTGGCCGGATGAACTGGAGCTTGCATTCATCTTCCACGATTTCTGCAGCCATGTATGACTGACCTGTTTTGTTCCACATTGCTTGGCATTTCCCAAAGGCTGCACATGATAGCCGTTTGTATGTATCATTCTGCCCTTCTGCCTTGGCAGCATCTGTTGCGGCGATTAAGTTTAACAGGTGGCACGCACACCTTTGATGTGGAGGAAGTTGGTACTCAAGACCGTTGTCTTCTTCCAGGATGTTGAATGTGTCCTGATGGTTGGCTTGGGGCTCTTCTTCAGTAGAGTCTTGGTCTGACTCGGCTTCCTCGGACGGCTCTGCTCACCTAACACACTGAACGCTTTGATGAAGTTTGAGCCGCTGTCTGTTGTGGTCCTTACCACTTTTCCCCTTATCCTGTACTGACAGTGAACGTCATCAAGGGCACCTGCTAGCACATCGAAGGTGTGGGACCCTCTCAACCTCTGGCACGCAAGTGCAGCGGATCTTCTCCCGAAGGTTTCCTCATCTATCCAATGACAGGTGACCCCGATGTAACTTCTCTGGTGCGCTGTCCAACAATCAGTGGTAGTGGCGACATAGCTGACTCCACTGAGGTGCGACATCACAGTCCTCTTCATTTGAGTGGAAGCTGCCTGTATTCTGGTCCGGAGAGTGGGTCTGGAAATGACCTTGCATTGAGGATTCAGCGTTGATACAAGTTCTTTAAAAGCAGGTTGTTCAACCACAGCAAATGGATGAAGACCCGCGCAAATGAAGTTAATCATGACCTTGTCATCCTTCGCTTGCGGCACACATCTGGTTCCACCCACTGCCATCAGGTCACATATTTTTGCTTGCTTGCTTGGGTTTTTTTCTGGTTCCAGGGTCCACTTCCGTGCTGCCACGAGGTCAATGTAGGCCTTCAACTTTGATGGATGTTTCCTCTGTGAACAAAAATGTTTCATCATTATATAAATAATCAATGTCATGTGTTCATTAAACATACAGAGTTAGAATTATAGACTAGAGTAATTTATAGACTACATCATGGATGGGCAACTGGCGGCCCCTTAAGTGTGGCCCCCAGATCAGTTCGTTTGATCCTGCATATTACTGAATGAGAAACATTCACCAATATAATACCTATTTGGCAACAGACAAATTGATGGATATTACTTCTACCTTTATTTTGTTCAGAATAAAGACTTTATTAACGAGCAATTGGAAATATCTGAAAGCATGACGACAGTTAGGGGGGGGGGGGTACCTGTGCTCTCGATTACCCACTCTGACATTGGACGAATGGGACAAATATTTAAAAATACATTGTCATACAGCTAGTGAGTGATTATATCCAAGCATATCAAATAGTTGGAGATGCTGAGAAAGCCAACATCCACATGAGCGGTTGGCAGTGATTATTTACTATTGGGCCCCAAGTAATAATGCTGGTTGAAGACTGAGAGAATAAGGAGGTGGAGTAAAAAGCCCACAAGAAAAGGTGGTGTCAACGGGCGCATATATAATGCGCCGTGCCATGGACTGACAGCGCAGGCAGTTGATCAGTTGTCTTTCCTATCTCTGTGTCTGTCAAGCAAAGTTTACTACCAAGTTAGCTAGCTAGCAAAACTAGCGCGCTAACGTTATTCAACCAGGGTAGTGGTGATGCAAACCATTAACGACATGCTGCCACCATGGATAGATTGCTATTGTTAGCTAAGCTAGCGTTGCTAACATTAACGTTACCATAGATACATTGAAGTATTAATGGTAGCTAACTAGTTATTTAACTTAACGTGACGTTATCTTATCTGTACATGCTTCCGCAGGTTTGATGCAGAGTTTTTGTAAGCCGATAACCGCATCTCTCAGGGCAAACAAATCTTACACTGCATAACAAGGCTGCTGCCGTTCTTGCACTTGAAGTCGAAGAAGTCCCTTAAATATGGCCAGGGATTCACCTCATTTTCTTCAAGTTCATCCTCAATTTCAACCAGATCTGATGGGGTTTCAGCTGGATTTAGGTCTGCAGAATTGTTTTCTAACTCATCCGCCTCCATCTCCTTTGTGATTAAGCGCCAACGTATTCTCGTTGCTGTCTGACTGACCGTCGTTCACCTTCTGACGCTGCAGTTAGCCAGGGCCAATAGACTGGACAGTTTCTGGCGCGCAGTTCATAGAAAATTTGGGGAAACTTTGGATTTCTTTTACTCTGTAACGGAAGCGATTTAAAATGTAGCGAAGTACATTACTTCAAACAAAATATACTTAAGTAAAAGTAAAATTACTGATTTTAAAAATTACTCAAAAAAGTACAAGTACACAAAAAAGCTACTCAATTACAGTAACGAGAGTAATTGTAATTTGTTACTTTCCACCTCTGCAATTCAATTTGATAGATCCGAACCGTTGAGAAGCCAGCACTCACACAACGCTCACTAGACTGAAGCACCGTTTATGCAAGCTTGCTCCTCTCCATATCTCAAACTAGGCTAGCCAACTTTCAGGTTAATGGCTACTCTGGAATGGCATCTCATTCCATTTAAAAAAATTTTTTTTTAGAGAGTACCATGTGCTACATCATAGTCTCATAAAAAGACAATCCACTTTCTAAAGAGCGCGTGCCATATAAACTAATGACGTAGTACATTGTAGCGCTCTAACATGCTCGATTTTCTTGATTTTTTTTCTCGTCTTGAACGTCACTTAGGTCCTATCCACATTGTTTATTGAGCAAAAAAATCAACTTGCATGCTGGACTTTTAACTCTTGTCCTCTATCATTTCACGGAAAAATACAAAATATAATATAGATAAATAATATAAAATGTTGTGTGTCTGGGGTGGTTTTGGGGAAGAAGAAAAAATATAAATAAATATAAATAAAATTGCGGTAAAGAAAAAGAAAAATTCAATACCGTCTTACCCTAGCCAGATCCAAATTAGCTAGATAATCCAATACAGCAGATGTCATATTGTCCAGGACTAGTTAAGCAAGTTATGAGGAACAGGGCTCTGTATTTTTATATGATGCGTTAAGAAAATTCTAAAAAGTGTGTTTTTACATCTACAAGTCAAACTCTTCAAGAACATACTGCAAGTATGCATGTACCCAAAATGTAGATGGTCAAAAAGTGTAAGCAACAACCCAAACTTGCTCCAAAGGTTCTGCAATGTGGCTGACTGTGTTAGCATGAAGGTAAATGTTTCATCAATAACTACAATCTCTTTTTTCCCCCCCTTTTGTTTCACAGGATTCCATGCTTGAATCACTGAGGAATAAGTTTAAGAAGGAAAGGCGGCCGCTTGTGGCCAACAATGAAATCCAACGAATGAAAGAGAGATGGGCAGGAAGGAAGCGGCCTCTTCAGACAGCTGAAGCTAATCCAAGCATCACGGTAAAAAATCTCAAATTCTGCAGTAGACTTTTTAAATTCCACAATTGTAAAATTGCAATTTCTGCAATAATCCATGGACATCAGAGAAAACACTTTTCAGTAGATTTAAAGGGATAGTTCGGATTTTTTAACAAAGTGGTATGAAATACTTGTCAGTAGTATAATCAATGCAGGAATTGCAGCTGCAAAGCAACAAAATGTTGAATTATTTTCTACTCTGCAGTCACGTCACAAGCATGTGTGTGCATGTAAACATGCACCAGCGCAAATTTCCACGAGATCGAGCATCACTTGTCACTTCGCAGGCAGAGAACCTGTGAATGTTCGCTTATCGTCCTCTTTTCATTGAAAATGAATGGCACTCTTGCGATGTCGTCTACCATCTGTCGAGCCCATTAATGTGCAAATTAATTGGATTATCATTTCTGCCATATCATCATGTAAGGTTTATAGAAATAATAAGTGAATGTGTATTCCGTTGAATTATTGATTGTCCTCTGACAAATGATGTCATGCAGGCAATTTTTATTCTTTTAAATTGAAACCCACCTATTAAAGGACCTGTTAACCTTTTTTGAACGCAGGCCCTATTTAAACATTGTCTGGCATAATGTTGACTGGTACAGGCCATAATTTCACTGATCGCTTTAGTATTGAGAAACTTAGCACTGTGCTGTGAGAAATAGGATATGCAATCGCTGGATCTTAATTCATATTTGATCTGCAACGCCTAGTTTGACAGTTTGATCTGAATTTCGCAAGCCAGGCAAGCCACAGACAGTAGTGGGAAAATCATGCCGGCTCCTCCTACCTTCCCGACTAGCTACACAGGTCTGTTGTGTAATGGAGAAGCCAACAGGCAACACGGCACGGGTAGGATACAATTGCATGCCGTCCTACCGTGCCGTGCTGGTCAATGGAGAAGCGCCATATGTTGAACTGGCTTCGTAGTATAGGCCTCTGTTGAATTTTGATTGTTTTTGCATTAATTTTACTTGTTTGGTGGTTGGCTGGCAAGATAGATACAATTCAGGGTTCGGAATTAACGGGGGCTTGGGGCAAAAATGCCCTCGAAAATCATTTAAGGGGGGGGGGGCAAAAAATGCCCTTGACTGTTTCATTAGATTTTAGATTTTTCTTTTTTTTTTCCAAATGGTTCCAAGAACTGTGGAATCAATAAGAAACGTGATTTTCGAATCTCCTTAATGATTCCTACAGTGTATTTCTGTCATGCTCATATGAGTGAACTGCATTGAGCGAAAAATTCTACTCAACTTCCAGGACCTGTTGCGAGGACCTCACGTTACATCACTGGTTACGTGGTTGCATTAGCAAAGCAGAGACTTTTTGTTTACTCTTGCTGGACCGTGGCAGACAGCAGCAAACGCTAGGAAGTTTGGCTGAGCTTCACAAAAAAAGATGGAATAAAGCAAAACGCAATACCTGTAGCAAGAGTAGCAAGAGTATTTTGTGCAAGCAAGGAAGCACCTCCAATATAACAAAGCATTTGCTTCAACCCTCCGTGCACCGTTTTCGACGTGTTGCGGTCATATCCCCAGATACAGTTGGCTAGCGGTAGCAACGTTAGCGCTTCGAGTTATCTCCTGTGCTGGCACAGCGCTAACGTAGTGTGGAGAGAGGTCTGGCTATGCGAGACACTCGAGTGTAGCAATATACTGACAGCTGACCTTCATCTTTTGTATTGGAAGTACCGGTATAACGACGATGATCCTAGATGCAAGTTCACAGAGCACCCTACCACCTCCGGTTCATCCCCAGAGACCCCCTATTAAAGAAAACTCCTTTCACTTAAGCTATGAAGGGGAAGATGAGCACAGAAAGAGTGGATGAATGTCACTGAGCAGTGATTTATGGTGAACGGGTTACATCCCTTGGCAACAGTTTTCTCCTTCCTTATGTACTAGCTAAGCAAAATGCATTATTATCCACAGCAATATTAATGGATTTAATAAGCCTCCTTTGATATATCTCTGTCATAATGCATCAGAAACATATGACAATAACTAAAGGGTACAGCAAATTAAGAGAAAAAGATAGCTTCATGTCATGGTTCACAATTTACTGACTATAGCCTAAATCTGCTAAGAATAAAAGGTAGACTAGTTTTTGTTCTTGATATTTAATTTTCTCTCCCACCAAAAATATGAGAATCGGAACCGAGAATCGATAAGAACCGGATTCGATAAGCAGAATCGGAACTGGAATCGATAAAATCCAAACGATACCCAACCCTAATTTCAGTGCCCCCGAAATGCAAAAAAATGCCCCCGAAAATCAATTAAGGGAGGCAAAGAAACCCCTGTGAAAAAAAAAGTTAATTTTCGAACCCTGATACAATTGTTTATCTGTCTGTTCTTGCTTGGTGATTGGTGGTGGTTTTTTGGAATTACATTATTCTTCAGGATTCCTTGCCATTTCTGTTTTTCTGTGGTGCATGTAGTTTTCCCTAAAAAATCTGGCAATCCTGGATTCCGAATTCTGGGGGGCCTGTAGCAGTGCTCCAATAAATATTGAGGTATATTGTGGAAAATAAATATGATGGGATAACAACTAGAACTGTACTTGATATTTTGTACAGTTAAAAACTCGAGTCTGTGCAGAATGACCATTGGGCCTTTTATCCTGATATGCTTAAAGGTCCCATATGTTGTCGTTTTTCAGCAATTTTATACGATTTCCTTGAATCTGTGGAACTCGTTTGTTTTTTTGTCACATTTTACTGACAGCCCCCATTTTTAACAATTTAACTACCTCAAAAGGTTGATGCAGGAGAAGACGAACGAAGCATCAGGGAACATCTGCGAGTAATGAAAGCGGAAACAGAGAAGCTTCGACCAAACATAGAGCTCCTCAAAGAAAGGATGGCGCTGATAAAATGCTACCGGAGAGATTTTGTGTCCAACCACAGCACAGAGGAGACTCTCTCTGAGTTCCCGTGTTTCAGACTGGCCAAAATGGTAAGTACAGTAGTGTGTTAATTGCCTCCTTATTTAATTGTATTGAGTTATGACTATATTTTACAGGGTTTCCGCGGGTCCTTAAAAAGTCTTAAAAAGTCTCAAATCCAATAATCTGAATTTTAGGCCTTAAAATGTCTTAAAATGTCTTAAATACGATTTTGACAGGTCTTAAAAATTGATTGCATTATGAAGTTAACGCTACTTTTATAAAGTTGCATTAACTTCAGTCTCGTTATTAAATGTGTTTTTGGGAAAAATGTGTATTGATCACGCTGTAACAAAACTACAAAACGAAACCAACATGGAACCAATAACGACTAATGCAAACTGTGCAGCCCGGTCAGAATTTATCAGAGCACACCCAGCTAGTGTGTCGCGATGTGGTGTGTGGGCTAACGTTACTTTCATCTAAAATGGGCAAGTGCAAGTTCAACGAGATCTGGCTCGAGAACAGCGAATTTAGTGCTTGGTTGAAGCCGGTTGAAAACACATTTGAAGCCCGCTGCACCTTGTGCAAGAAAACGCTGAAATTAGGAACGATGGGTATAAAGGCATTAGAGTCGCATGGGAAGTCTGAAAAACATAAAGCCGCCGTAAAAAGCCAGCAGCAAACGCCTGCCATCACCCAATATTCTGGTTTCACATCGGGAGCATCAAAGTCCGGCCCCAGCGCGACCTATGCAACTCCTGCAACTCCGGTAAGCGACCTCTGGACAGCGTTTGGATCTACGCCAACATTAAAAGCGGAGGTGCTCTGGACTTTACACACGGATCTATAATATCCTATAATGCAATAAACAATAAATATAATAAATAACTGTATGTGTGTGTGAGCTGCTAGGGATTCACTGACTTGCTCACGGACACTTTGGTTTTTTGCTGACATGGGGCACAAATCATCTGGTTTAAGGATGGTGTCTTTAACCACTAGTCCATCCTGCTGCCCCAATATTTATTGTTATATATTTATTTATTTATTGTTAAAAATGCTCATATCCTTCGTACTTTTTTTGCCAGTATGGACGTGAAATAGGTCTTAAATTGCATTCATAATGGTCTTAAAAAGGTCTTAAAAAGTCTTAAATTTAACTTGTTGAAACCTGCAGAAACCCTGTTATAATACATGTCTTTTCTACTTTGCCTTCATCTTAAAGGGTAACTTCGGTATTTTTCAACCTGGACCCTATTTTCCCATCTTTTCGTGTCTAAGTGACTAAAGGGGACAACAATTTTGAAATTGGTCCAGTATTGAGCGAGATCGCTTCAGCTGGCAGCTGCGAAACGAGCTGCAATGTAATCCGACGGGGCAAATCGCACCGTCAATGTACGTCCACTAAAAGTGCTTGTTTTTGCCACTGACAGGCAAGTGTCACCTCGAGTCCTTCAAGTTTCGTGGAGTCCCCTGAAGGAGAAGTTCAGGCGCATGATTGATGACTGTGAGGATGGCAGACTGAAAAAAGGTAATTGCATCAATTAAATCTGCACTGCTTAGATTTTCAATGTACCAATGACTGAGTGACTGACACCATACCTGACTGACTGACTGACTGACTGACTGACACCCTACCTGACTGACTGACTGACACCCTACCTGACTGATTGACAGATATTATTATTTATTATCATTATTTACTTGAGACGCGAGAATGGAGTTGGAGTTGAGAGACGACGTCTCATATGCAGATATCTGTTTATAGAGCCAAAATGTCGTCTGGACCTAAAACACCTACAAAAAGTATCGATGTTTGTGTATTGTGTGTATATTCTCGCGTCTCAAGTTGCTAATCGGACTGTAAACAATGACCGGCGCACGGAAGAGGAAGTCTTGGCCCGGATGTCCGCTGGCTATACCGGAAACCCCGAAATATTGGCCGTCGCCCCCAGAGTCTAATTGTCGTCAGACCGATAGACGATGAGTTTCGAGATTGCATAGCGATTGGTGAAATTCTGTTTGAGTTATAAGCCAAAATGTCATAGGCCACACCCACTTTCATTAATGACGACCAAACTTCAGATTTTGACTAGGACATGGTCCTAGAGCATGTCTACCAAAATTTGTGCAATTTCACCAATTGGATTAGTCAATATTTAAATGGCTTTGCACATATGTTCATTCATTATATGTGAACATGTTGTCCAAGTTTCATGATGATTGGACCATCTATCACAAAGTTATAACAATTTAGTTTATAGGCCACGCCCCATTCACAACTTTAAGAGTTAATATCTTCAAAACTACAGTATATATCAACAATCTATGAACAAAATTTAAAGAGCGTACGACCATTGATGCTACTGACCGATTTTGGTGGTAATCGGTCAAACGGGGTAGGAGGAGATGTTAAAAATTTGTTTTTCAAATAATTCAAAATATCTCAAAAATTTTCCAGGCTAACCTTGAGGGCCCGTATGGTAAATTTGTACGATTAGGTGGATGTGTACCAAGTTTCATGTAAATCGGACAAACTGTGTGGGAGATATAGCCCTTTAAACTTTTTATTTTTGAGCTTTAATTATAGCGCCACCATCAGGCTGATGGGGGTCATATTTCTTGTTGGTCTAATTGAAGCCGTACTAGACCACGGTGCAACATTTTATGGCTCTAGCATTTACCATCTCATGGGAAATTGAGCCAAAAGAGAAAAACAATAATAATAAAAAAAAGTAGCAGTACAAAAATTAATTTATTAATAATAATCACAGAAAGTGCAAACTTCATACAAATCTCCATAATTCTCTTGACAAATTTCAATACAATATAATGCACCATTGGTGAGATATGGGTCCAAATAGCATGGAAATTAATTTAATCAGTTAATTAATAATAGTTATTATAATCATAAACATATCAAAATCAATACAGTTCTTCCTCTAGGGGTCATCAATGTCCATACCAAATTTGAAAAGATTCTTATAAAAACTGTTCAAGTTATCGCATTCACACGAAGGATCTGCGGCTGACGATGCGGCGGACGCAGCGGTGGGTGGGGTGAATCCATAATATCCCTGAAACTCATTTCGGGGATATAATTAGAACTAGCGTACAGGGTAAGTTATATTAAATAGTTTATTTAAAAAATGAAAGAACATAAAGTTAATTTACAACGAAATACAAAAATGATGAATGGCATGTAATGTCAGACTAGTTGAATTCGCCAGACAGACCTGTGGAATACATGTCAAGTAGGCTAAAAACAAGACTAATAGTTAGCTTGCTGTCTATACAGATCCATGTCATGAACAAGCACAGAGAACACACCTAATCCCAAACCTCCGTTTTCAGTGATCTGTTATTATCTGTACATATTAAATACCGGTGGGCTACTCATGTAAAATACTTAATATCTTAATAAAAGCAAAGCCAGCACTGTACGAACACAGCTGACAGACGGAGCAGCAGAGGAAGCAGGACGCTCGTACCCGAAGCAGAGCTCAGAGGTGCGTGCTTTGCTTGTACCCTGAGGTGACGTCACACACAAAAAACAGCCTTTTATATGGCTCTGAGTGATTTAAAAAAAAAGCCTCCATAATTAAAAAATACATAACTCAAAGAGTGTTTTTTGGTCTTGTGTGGTATTGTAGGTATCTTCTTAACAGTTTTAGAGGACTGTCTTTTATAATGGCTGTCTATGGGAAAAACGCTTTTTGGGCCGCAGGTGAATTTTAGGCTGCAGTACCAAGGAGGTTCTATATTAACTGGAGGATGAACGGAAAAATGGCCACCCATTCATTTGAACGTAAGCTGCTCACCCAGCACATACGCCAAAAAAGTTTTTTTCTTCCTGGTTTACTTCCTAATGTGTGGCCTACGGTGCATGCGCAGTAGTGTCTGCTTACGTACCCCCGCCAGAAGTAATGCGCCCACGAGCGAGCCCAGCCGCGCTCTCGTCATCAAGTGTATGAGGCGCCAAACCGGACAAAAGCTGAGCGAAAATTGCGAGAGGAAACGGTGATACATGCGCGAGAGAGACCGAGTTACTGCGCGAGAGAGGTTGAATTGCCATTTAGTGCGCGAGAGAGACCGAGTTACTGTGTGAGAGACTGGGTTATACTGCGCGAGAAAGGACGAGTTAATGCGCGAGAGAGACTGAGTTATACTGTGCGAGAAAGGACGAGTTACTATTACTAGTTACTAGTACCATTACTATTCCACCTGTGGGCGGGCTTGCTCCTGATTGGTTACTGCGCTCTGTCAATTATTTTTCCGCTGTGCCGCCTTCAAAATAAGAGTTCCCTACTTCCCTCTTTGCCAGCAGGTTGACAGCCTCATCTAGTTATGAAAAATGTATCAATCTTCAAATAAAATAATAAAGTTGAGTTACCATAAAGCATCATATCTATTTTCAAAATTCAAAGAATAAGTACTATATATAAATACTGCTGCAAATCATTGCATTGTATCATGTGAAATAGAAGAATGAGTAAACAGAGGCACTTCATGGCTAAGGTTCAGCTGTTCCACCCTTCACAAGAACTATACGGTCCTTCAACCTCTCTCATGCGGAACTCGTTCTCTCTCGCGCACCTTAACATACTCGATCCTTCTCGCGTGGTGGAACTCATCCTCTCTCGCGCGGTAACTCGTACTCTCTCGCACACCTTAACAGTCCTTCAACATCTCTCGCGTACATTCGTTTCCTCTCGCAATTTTCGCTCGGCTTTTGTCCAGTTTGGCACCTCATACAAGTGAGCAAGTCGGGAGCGAGCGAGCTGCAGGTGGGAGCGTGGGAACGGACAGTTTGGTGGGGGAGGGGCGGCTGTGAGAGCAGAGTAGAGAGAGAAGGAATCTCCTAAAGTTCATATTCGTAAATTCTTAATGTTCATTCAGTGTCAACATGTAGATCTAATTTAGTTTTTTATTTGTAAATAACTTATTCAACTTTTGTAAGAGGATTTAGAAAGTTATGTACAAGATGGAGCCGTTATCTCCGACTCCTACAGGCGTACTCTGACTTAATCCAATCGAAAATTACTTTACATTCTGACATTTAAATGCAGCTTCAGTTCCTTGCTATTTTATTTGAGTTACTTAGCAGAACTAGGTAATGGAAAATCATGAGTTGGCTCTGTATCCTTGTTCAAGCATTTACAGCACTTTGCCATGGTAGTTTAACAAGATGTACAGTCAGTTTATCTGTAAAAACTAAATGTTGACCTGGTTGACTTCCCTACACAGCAGCCACAAACGCTTCTGTTTAGAAACACAGTTTAACTCTGACTGGCAGCTAGACTCACAGTCACCACCATGCAGGCAGGTTAACCACACAGCACCATACAATACTGTCAAACTGAATTAGAAATCACGTACAGGGCAAGTTATTTAAAATCGGTTATTTAAAAAAATGTAAGTTAATTCACAACGAAATAAAAAAATGATGAATGGCATGACTGGTTGGGTTCGCCAGACAGACCTGTGGAATGCATGTCAAGTAGGCTAAAAACAAGGCTAATAGTTAGCTTGCTGTCTACATCTCCATGTCATGAACAGGCACAGAAACACACCTAATCCCAAACCTCCGTTTTCGGTGATCTGTTCTTATCTGTACATATTAAATACCGGTGGGCTACTCATGTAAAATACTTAATATCTTAATAAAAGCGAAGCCGGACTGTATGAACACAGCTGACAGACGGAGCAGCAGAGGAAGCAGGAGGCTCGTCCCCGATGCAGAGCTCAGAGGCGTGTGCTTTCTCATACCCTGAGGTGACGTCACACACAAAAAACAGCCTTTTATACGGCTCTGAGTAATTTTTAAAAAAATCGGCCTTCATGATTAAAAAATACATAACTCAAAGAGTGTTTTTTGGTCTTGTGTGGTATTGTAGGTATCTTCTTAACAGTTTTAGAGGACTGTCTTTTACAATGGCCGTCTATGGGAAAAACGCTTTTTGGGCCGCAGGTGAATTTTAGGCTACAGTACCACCGTTGGCCACCATGTCAAATTGACAGCAAGGCTGACACCTGACCCATGGGGGCTCGTAATAACAGCATAAGTAATGTGGTTGCTAGGGTGTTGCTAGGGTGGTTCTTTTAAAATATTACCTATAGACCCTTTTCACACTTCTGGGTTCTACGCAACGGAAGTCGTCACAGATTTACTTTGAAAACCATGTATCTGAATTTATTGGTACTGAATTCACCTCTTTGAACTTAAAATATCAAAAGCTGAAATTGAAATGTGCTTTTTTTCAATGTTCACAAATTCAGATCCAAAAATTCAAGTATCAGAATTTCAAAAAAACATATTCAGGTTGCTCACATTCGACTGGTCAAATTCGGTTAAAAAAATTCAGGTAAAAAAAAAATCAAATGCAACATCATTCAAATTCGACCGGCCAAATTCAGATCCAAAAATTCAAGTCGAAAAAATTCATGTTCAGTAACATCCGGGCTACCAAGGGCAGGCTAAGCAATCGAGTCTGAATGCAGTTGAATGGACTTCTGGCCTATCAAAGCGCGGCTCGAAAATTCAAACCCAAAGACGGCGACGAGGGAGGGAGATGGGGCTCCGATAAGTGCTCCAGTTTGTGCTGTTTATGTCTACATATTATATCAATCTCAGGGCAAAATGTTTGTAAAACTCCCTGACTCCAGGTAAAATGCCGGGGAGAAAGATGACAGAAGCAAAAAAGAAAAACAAGGAATATGCGCCTAACGCTAACTTAGGCTATTTGCTGGAGTGGCGGCCCTGTTATGGTGACAAAAACAAAACTATACAGGTCATTGCTAGGTACACGAATGACTTAGTTTCTAGCTAACATTTGCTAGCTTTTTGCCTAGTGTGTGGGTAGGCTGGTGAATGATCCCACCCAGCACTATAAATCTATTATCACATTTCCCAGCCTTTATTTGCCCTGGGTAAGTGAAGTGATAAAAGGACGTAACTGGCCAGTCAGTGCAACCAAAAGCCAAACCAAATGCTCCTTTCCTTTGTGACTAAATAACAGCATGGGTATCCTCGGGCAGCTGTATAAGTCTCTGACTTGATCAGAAAACGTGATGAATGAATGATGTATATTTATAACAAAATAAACCATGCTTTTCTTCCAGATGCTGAGTCTGTCAAAGATGAAGATGAAGGCTGACTGTCCCCAAGGTTATGCAGTGGCTGACAGGACAGACACACAGGCATCTCCTGCTCTGAGAGACTGGACAGCTTAAAATTGTGGTCTGTCTGACCATAACTGTGTTGAGCACATGCCACATCACACACTATGTTTTCTGATTGTAGGTGCATGTTCTCAAACTGTAACATTTCCAACAGCCCACCTCTGCAACAATCAACAATTTAAACTGAACCTGGTGACTGCCATTAAATGTGGTGAAGGATTGCATAGGGGCTGATATGTAGGCTCTGAGAATGACTCACCCCTTTGCGCGTCCTTTCTTTTGAGGAGGGGGACGACTTTAAGGCATGTTGGAATTCTGACCACATCCCAATCTGAGACATCACTGATTGGGATGGTCAGAAGTGCAACATGCTTCAAAGTTTAAACCCATAGATGGCAGTGAATCAGCTGTTTTCTGCCATGTGTGATTCTGTATGAATTTACATTTTAGGATATGTTAAACATATCAATTGACAAAACACTGTTCTGAAATCACAAGAAATTGATTTTTTTAGGCCATGTTCACCATGTTGAGGATTAAGTATTTTTTACTCCAGTACTGTTTTAAATTCAGTCAGATGCATATTTAGTGTGTACTGGCCACTTACAGTTTTTTCTGAATGCTTAAACACTAACAGTGATTCTTGAAGCACTATCTCTGAAACCATTAACACTTCCACTTCCACAACCATTAACTGAATGCACGTTCTCTGCTTTACACTCAGTTTGTAATTTTATAACACACTTTTTGCAAAACTGTAAACACAACTCACTGCTTTACACTCAGTTTGCAATTTAATAACACACTTCTAGCAAAACTGTAAACATTGGTCTCTACATTGCTACACTATTTTGCCAATTGCCTTTCCACATTGACACATGTGAAAACACTTTTAGATAATGAGTTCACTTACAAATCAGAGCTTGAGCACTATAAATAGGCCACAGGTAAACATTTGGTTTGGACAACAATGGAGGCCAATATTGGACAGAGAGTAAGAGGGGTGAGAACTAGAGGAGGACGAGGAGGAAGAGGAGGAGGAGGTGAAGAAGTAAGAGGACGAGGAGGTGAAGAAGTAAGAGGAGGAGAAGGACGAGGACGAGGAGGTGAAGAAGTAAGGAGGAGGAGAAGGACGAGGACGAGGAGGTGAAGAAGTAAGAGGAGGAGGAGGAGAAGGACGAGGACGAGGAGGTGAAGTAAGAGGAGGAGGAGAAGGACGAGGAGGTGAAGAAGTAAGAGGAGGAGGAGGAGGAGGAGGAGGAGGAGGAGGAGAAGGAAGTGGTGAAGTAGGACGGGGGAGAAGGAGAGGACGGGGAAGAGGAAGGGGAGTCAGGAACACAATAACTGATGAAATCAGAGCGACTTTGGTTGACCATGTTGTCAACCATGGGATGAGCATGAGGGAGGCTGGGCAACGGGTTCAACCAAACCTGAGCCGCTATACTGTTGCAGGTATCATCCGGATATTTCGAAATGAGAACCGGTAAGTAACTAAGTGCTGTACTCTTACTGGTACAGTAATATGTACTGTACTTTCATAATGAGAAGGATCTATCACTAAAACCATTCGAATGTTTTTACAGAACTGCAAGAAAACCAGTATCTGGTGGAAGAGGTCGACTGTTCACCCCAGAGCAGGAGACCCACATTGTAAATATGGTCATTGCAAATAACTGCATCAGACTCAGAGAACTGCAGGACCACATAATGGCAGATAACACCATATTCCAAAACGTCAACAGAGTTAGTCTCTCTGCACTGTCTCGTCTACTGAAACGCAGTAGAATTAGGATGAAGCAGCTGTACAGAGTCCCCTTCGAAAGAAACTCAGACCGTGTAAAACAACTGAGATATGAATATGTGCAGGTCAGCTATACTATCCTATCGTTGGTACTGGATCTGGAAGTGTATGGTGCTACATCATATTGACTGATTCCTGTCTTTTCGTACTGTGCTACATTGTTTTGTCTTGTCTCTTTCAGAGAGTCATGGAGCTAGAAGCAGATGCAGTGCATCATGAGCTAATATATGTGGACGAAGCAGGTTTCAACCTTGCAAAAACAAGGGGCCGCGGCAGAAATGTCATCGGACACCGTGCCATCATCAACGTCCCGGGACAACGTGGTGGCAACATAACAGTGTGTGCGGCTATTAGTCAAAACGGCATCCTTCACCATCATGCAATCCTAGGCCCATACAACACCGCACACATTATCACATTTCTGGACACCCTCCACAACAGACTAATTCCTAATGACCAGGGGCCAGAGCAGCCCAGGTACATTATCATCTGGGACAATGTTAGTTTCCACCGGGCTGCTTTGGTCCGCAATTGGTTCACAGGTCACCCACTTTTCATCGCATTCAATCTCCCCCCATACTCTCCGTTCTTGAATCCTATTGAAGAATTCTTCTCTGCATGGCGTTGGAAGGCGTATGATCGCCAGCCCCACCAACGCATAGCCCTTCTACAGGCAATGGAGGAGGCTTGTGGAGACATCGATCAGGGGTCATGCCAGGCCTGGATACGGCACTCTAGGCGATACTTTCCACGCTGCCTAGCTCAAGACAACATCGCAGCTTTTTCTAGCACAAATGCTTTTGTTTTCTTCTACTGCGCTTTTGTTGTTTGAGGAGTGTTACTGTAGAACATTTTACAGTAAGAAAAAAAAAAAACTTTTTCCCCTTATTTGTATTGATAGTGTGTTATGTTCGGAATACACATCCATACTTTTGGATACACATTTGGATACCTGTGTGTATGTGTGTTTACTACATGTATGACAAAACTTTATTGCAAACTGCTATGCCCTGCACACAGAAAAAGCAAAAGCCACAAGTGTTTTTCATTTATACTATCAGTGCGTAGTTGGTGCTTTGTGTGCTTATTCAAATGATGTTTTGTGTGTACTGTATTGACGCAAAAACACAATTTTTTAAAATGTTTTGCTGGTTTGGTGTAAGGTTTTGTGGTTAGTGTGTAGAGTTTTGCAAAAATAGCCTATAGATTCAAAGATAGTGCCTAAGCAATCAGAAAAAACTGTAACATTTTTTTTCTTACCAGTTTGATTTCAGATAGTTAAAATCCCCAGTAAATGGCTTTGAATGGCCAATCCAAAGTTGTGATTGTGTAAATCTTACCTTAGTTCACTTCAAACAAATCAGTGGTTTCTTAAAATGAAGCCTCTTTGCTACAACTGTGAGGTATTTGTATTCCTTTTAATCTTTGAGCTTTGTACATTCAATTTCTTAAAATAAAGCCTCTTTCGTACAACTCTATGCAACTCCTAGTGCAAATGTTATTCTTAGTGAAATTTTTACACTTGATTCAATACAGTGACATTTTTACACTTGATTCAATACATTGAAATAATATTTTAACAGGTAAAGTAGTGGTCATTGTCCAATCTGTCATTGAAGTTTGAAACGGCAATGAATAAAGACACAACAATTTCTCTACATAGTTGGCAGTGGACCAGCAGTATTCGGCCTTGTGTGATTCTATATGAATTTAGGGCATGTTGAACATATGTAGTGTATTTTAACAGGAAAATACTAAAAAAAATTCTTACATGCACAGCTAGATTAGGCTATCAATAGCCATTTCTATACATTGACCCACTTTTGATTTTGTCAGATGCCCGCTGTCCCCAGCTGCGCCATGGAAAAAAAAAAAAAACAATGCTGTCAATTATGTCAATCTTTCAAACACATTTAACATTTAAAATGAATGTGTTCATTATCACAAAATTAATAAATTAGGGCTGGGAAACAATTAAAAAATTAACAATATTCTGTGATTAATCTGTTTTTTTCCCTTAAGACTGAAGCTTGTATTCATAGATATTTGAATGACCAAATTAATCACTAAATCACCAAACTACTGCAGAACCAAGACAAAGGAAGAATATTTGAAATCAAATACTACTGTTTAATGGTATGTTTTTAATTGAAAACACAGACTCCCCTGTGAACTACAGTCCAGTCATTTACATTAAAACCATCAACATTCAGCTTGAAAGGCAGATTTCTTTATATGCTTTATGCTTCTTTATAACCATCAAGTGCAGCTGAAACTTTCTGCCTAAAACTCAATCCTGTCCATCATTAGTCAGGATGGCTTGGCTGGTCAGCCACTACAGGAAGTAAACAAACAACAACAAAAAACAAAAGGTCCACTAACGCTACATAAATATCACAAGGTAATACAATTACCTACCTTAAAGTGTGTAGGGCAGCAGCAGATCAGTTATCAGGTTACTGTTTCCATGTTACTAACACAGGAGAGTCTGGAGCAAACTCTGGAATGTTAAATTTAATTTTTGTTTTCACAACAACACTCTGTTGGATTAAGTACAATGCTGCTGGTCTGCTGATCATCACCATGAACATAGCCATCAACATGACGTTATGTGCACATCAGGCGCAATAGAGATCCATTTGGATCAATTTCTATACATTGACCAACTTTTGATTTTGCTTTGCATTCTACACAGTGCTGTGAAGCAGTACATAATTCAGAGCAGAAATGTACAGCTCTCGTCCATAATGGTCTGATGCTGCAGTTGGACAGATTGCAGCTCTGAGGTCTGCCAGGGTCTGGTCTGTGAGAGGGCATGCCACAGGTGGGACCACAATTCCAGCAGGTTCATGTTGAGGGCTGACAGGACTCTGGTCAAACTCCTGTTACAAATGAAGTTATAAACATAGTTAGTCTTTAATGGTTTTCATGTGGATTCTGTCAGTATTAAAGAACCATACACCCCTTTTGACACATGGGTTCTTTCTAACTTGTTTCAGTTGAATTTCAATTTCAAAATTTCATTTTCAAATTTTCATTTTATTTTTGAAATCATTTTCCATTGAGATTTTACTGAGGTTGTGAGTGTGTGTATTACTCAAAGAGCAAAGCAACAACATCAATGAGTGGACAAGAGGTAAACATATGCTACGTACTACTGCTACTGCTACTGGGACACTGTACTGTATGAGTCACTCCGCTTCACAGGTGTTCTAATGTAACCTTGATTACACAAAATTCTAGCTCATCTCATCTAGCGACAGCGCAAATATGGATATATTTCCGAAAATAACATTTGACCTAAATTATGAATGGTCGTCAGAGGAAGACGAGGGGGAGGAAAGTAAGCGGAATTCGTCTGTGCAAACCTCCAGGTTTGCTAATATTACATCAGCAGACCTTGACGAATTAGAGAAAAACAAAAATGAAGCAAACACTGCAAGACAAACAGTATGGGCTGTGAACTGCTTTCAAACTTGGCTACGTTTGAAAAATATCAACATCGACTTCCAGTCCATTGAATAAACCTCTCTGTTCCTGCCTTACCTCCCTCTCTCTGTTCCCTCTAATCCACCCAGCCTCTACAGCTAAGCTTGAATTGCTGCTCAAAGTTGACTGAGAGCCAGAAGGTATGCCCCTTCCTTAAGAGCGACATAAGGAGGGTGGGGGTTTCTTATTATCTATGTCAGAGGGGAGGCCGACGTCTCAGACTTTGAAAACCTTTGATCTAACCAATTATGAATAAAATTTCTTACAACAGCAGTACCTCTGGATACTCTGGAGAGGTGATGGGATTCTGTATCCATCCCATTTCCCAAAGCTGGTTTTCCTCTGTACTGAGGGGATGATCATTCCAACTATCGATGAATGTGCTGAGGTCTGCCTGGAGCCAGGGTAGGAACACAAAGTGGGTCGAGAAGAGGTGAAGGCTGTTGGTGGGGTCCAGTGAACCCTCCTCTTCCAAACTGTGCAGAATGTGGTAGTATGTACCTGTCACTGCCATCCGCATGTCCCGCCAGAGTCTTTCTATTCTGCAATCTAAATTGTAACATTATCACTATAAACATATCAATCAATCAACTGTATTTGTATAGCACAGTTCATGCAACATTGGAGCTCAAAGTGCTTTACATAAAAATCAACTATTCCATCTAAAAACACACAGTCTACAGTCTGGGTGGAGGAGACTTTTTCTCATTTGGTCATTGTCACAATTGAAGGTGCTGTGATATAATAAAAAAAAAAAAACAGTCTACATACAAATAATGAAACAGGATAATAAAACAAGCACAGATCCTGTGCAGACCCACGGCACGTGTTCAATTCTATGCACTGAAGCACCTGTATTCTGTAACCTGTATCTCTCATTCTAGTATTACCCTGTTAATGGTTGCATGAGAAATATCAATCTCTTTAGTATTTTTATAAAAATTACATGGAGATGTTTAAATTACAAAATAGCATTTTCCATTTCAAATATATTAGAAATATTGCCCATCCCTGAATACTGTAAATGTACAAATGAATGAACACATATGTTCATGAATGTCTTTGCTGGAATAGATTCAGATTTTTCTTCATGTACTTACCTGGTAAAAGCCCTTGCTGTAAATGAGCGTAGGATAGATTATGAAGATATGAATTTATATATTTTCTGAAATATTTTTATGGGTTATCAAAAAAAACAAAAAAACCTTTGTGACTAACAAAAGAGTATAAGAAAAATCCACACTGTATCTACATACTTGGTCTAACTTTCAACTGTTTTGTATTCAGCTACAAGTGTACAAAGGAAAATTTTGTTTTTCTGCCACAGACATACATTATGTGGATTAAAGATAGAGAAATGAGCCCCCGCCCGGCCCTTCTCTTCTTCGCAGAGAGCTATCCTGATTGGTTAAGATTAAGGTACCCTGAATTTAACCCATCACAAATTATCTGCCCTATCTTTAAGCAAAAGCTGTTCATTGATCCATAGATATGAGAACATATCTTCACAAAAAGGCAAAACTGGGAAGAAAGTTCAACACAGAAAGCACCATGTTATGGAGCAAGGTAATAATATGCACCGTTGATTGTGAACACTCTTTCCTGACATGAAACTTCCTCTCCCACAGCCACAGACAGTAAACATGAATCTTGCAATGTCTACATTTTCCACGCCCTGGTCTGCTCGAACCCTAGACACATGGACACATACATACCAGACATATATGACAAATAGCACATCACTTCAGACTCCTCACAGGTGTCAGCTTTGGCACACCGACCTGACAATCTCAAGCTCCCCTGGGGTCATTCCATGTCATTTCGTACTCCATGACAACCAAAATCTCAGATTGCTCTGCAATGGATACACAGATGGCTCTCATTTATCAAACCTTCTCAGAAATGAGTGCAGATCCTGGCACCAGGAGAGACTTACAAATCTCTTCAGATGTTTTGTGAAACTGTTGCACTTCAAGAGTATATGAGTAGGTATTTAGGTAATTATCAACATCCTAAGGTATGTATGTATGTACATTTCAGTAGGTATAAAAGGTTGGTATAAATAAATCACTATAACAGGTAAGAAGTAGCGGCTTATTAGTTAATAAGTAACAGCGTATTAGCTTAGTATGTGTAGAATGTATAACATTACTAACAGAAAAGACACTTCGGTAGCAATTACGCAGAGGAAGGAAAAAGTAATAAATACATTTTACAACTAGTAACAAACAAATTAAATGATTATCAAACATAATGATTATGTAACATAATTTACGGACATGGTCCTCATTAACATCAAGAGGGAATAACTGTTAAAATAATCACAATGCCGAGCACAACACAAGCATCCATCTTTGACTGCCAGTAGCAACTGAAACAGATTCTAAAGACATTCTAAATCACGAGAACTCAACCGATAAAATATGCAACGTCAATTTGCGCCAGCAAATGGCAGTATCACATGGAAAAAAATGATTTCAAGTCCATGACAGTGGCATCAATGAATCTCAATAAATGAAATGAAAATATGTAATACATTACCTCTTACAAGATGGCCAATAGCAATAGATGTCAGGAGCCCCTTTTTCATAACTGTCACCTCAAACACATGAGATTTCTGCTGTACATGCAACATAATGTATGTTCTTTACTGTGATGAAATTCTCAACACCAGGGTGTACCTGGTGAGTAAAGGTAGAAGTACCCGAATGCTAAGTGACCGACCTACTCCTGTGAAATATACAAGCTAAATATAATGACCACACAGATGAAAAAAGGAGTCTAGCAGTAATGGAACACATGTAGGCTATAAATGCAGGACATAGCCACCATGTTGTCCTTTTCACTATATACTTCCATTTACATTCAGACACTCGACATTTATTATTTAGAAAAATTTGACCAGTTGGAAGCCCCTTTACCACTGGTTTTACAGAGTTAATGATTTAAGTGTTTCTTAGGCAGCCCATGGTCTTTGCATCTCTCACAGAAAGATCCATTGTAATAAATATGACAAACACTGTGTGAAAGTTCTTGATTTATTAATGTGCAAACAAAAATGAAGAGAGGTTCTTGAATTATTGACTGAAACCAAAATGTAACAGAAAAGTCATTTATTCACTTTACAAAATGAAAGTCGTGATCTTGCAGAGGTGAGGGACACTGGTTTGGGGCTGACACTTGTGCTGCCAGTCTGTCCCTGTAATGCTGACCTCCATGTTCATCCCCTTGCAAGGGTGGTGGTGGCACTGGATCCTCTTCCTCAGTCGGCTCCAGGATGTCCCCAGCAGTGATGCAGATGTTATGGAGCAGTGCACACACTGAAATGACATTTGGAGCAAAGGTGTGATCCACTTCCAGGGCTTTGAAGAAGATCCCTCGCCACCGTGCCTTCATCATGCCAAAGGCCCTCTCTATAATGGATCGGGCTCTGGCATGGTGAGCGTTGAAGCGCGCCTCCACTCTTCCCCTCACTGGTTCCCAGTATGGGGTAATGAGGTTGACTGGTACAGTCAGACATGGGTATCCCCCATCCCCCAGGATGAAGTAACCAACTGGTGAGTAACAGCCCCTGACAAACACTGGACTATTTCGTAGCACCCTGGTGTCGTGGACTGAACCAGGGTAACCAACAAATATGTCCAGAAATTTGCCAGTGCTGTCACAGATTGCCTGAAGCTGGATAGAGTGGAAGAGTTTCCTGTTCAGGTAATCTTGTGCATGTGGACCATGGGGAGCCTTGATGCGGACGTGGCATCCATCAATGGCTCCCACACAGTGGCTGAAGGCTGGGCTGTTGGCAAGGTGTTGGAAGCCATGGCCAACTTCAGCACACTGTGCCAGTGTGGGGAAGTGGACCACTTTGTCCAGGAGAGACAGGAGTGCGTCACACATCCAATGTACAATGTCAAACATGGTTGTCTTTGGCACATCAAAGACCCGGGAGACAACGGTGTAAGACAATCCATGTGCCAGCCAGTAGACCACCAGGAGGACCTCCATATATTTCTCCCAGCCATGGGTCTTCTCCCTCCTGAGAAGGGCCATCAGTACCTCAATAGATGGCCTAGACAAGCGGTAGTCAAAGCGCATGTCTTTCGATGGATCTAAATAGATCTGTACTAGAGGGACATGGGTGTTGGGGGTGGCATAGATTTTGCTCCTCTCCTGTAAGAGACAAAATAAGGTGTAAATAGAATAAAGTGTAAATACATAACTAGTGTGCTGTTTTTTCCCCGTCTTGTTTTCATTTTTAAACCTAATGTTGCATTATCCTTGTGTAAGGCAAAACATAACGGCTATACTGTATTCTACATAGGAACATAGGAATTAGATATGCAGGAACAATTTCAGTTATGCTTTGATGGTATGTTCAATTTAAGCATGCTCTGTGATCAATGATGTTCACAAGTTGTAGTTATTACCAAATCAAATTCAAATGGGAACAAATTCTTCATTACGCCGGGGACTATTTTCGGTGCTACGGAACTACTTTCCTGAGATCGCAAAGTGTTTACGGCCGGCTTATTAAGTTGTTTGAGGAAAAAGTCGGCTGGTCCGGTGCATCATGATGATGAAATATGCTGCCCAGAGAAGCAGCATGGCTCTGTGACGTGTTTTTAATATTTTTTTTAATACAATGGAGTTCTATGGCTGCTGGGACATGGCTTCATTGGGCACCGGCTACATGGACAAGACTTGTTGACAAAACAAAATCATTGCTATTTTTCATTTTCATTTTCAAATTAATTTTGTTATTTTCACAGGATTTGTTGACGGTAAGCAATGCATTAAAAAACACCAGCCTTATCCTTTAAAGATGAAAATGGTGAAAATGCTGTGCCCAATTTGTGCCGTGTCCAATTCTACAGTACACTATTCCTGCCCCAAGAGCAGCATTTTATAACCTGTATTAAACTAATGATACGAGGGTAGCATGCATGATAAATGCACACAGTACACTAAAACCAGTTCCTAAAACCCTTAAGTGGGTTAGCATTTTTGAGCCATGGGTTCCCTCGGCTTAAAAATGATTACAATTTGAATGGAGTTTTGGTTAAAAGCCTGAAAATAAGGTCTGTGGTTAAGACAACTTAAAGTTTTAACGTAACCAATTACTTTGTATTTAATCTACAAATTCAATAAGTGAGCACCCATATTAATGTTTGATGTCATAATAATAGTGAAAAATGCCATAAAATGTGCCATTTTTAACTATGCAGAATACATACAGAACGGAGACTAAAGTGGACATCAAACATTAATATGGGTGCTCCCTTATTGAATTTGTCGATTAAATACAAAGTAATTGGTTAAAAACAGTATTTCTACCTATTTTCAAATTTTGAAGGCTAAATGGCCAAACCGGAAGTCTTGTTTCTGCTAATTCGAGCTAGTCTTACCCATTGAGGCCAGGGTGCGCGTGTCATTTCATTTAAATTGTCATTTAAATGAGTGTGCAATGATTAGTATAAATGGATACAAATGGATGCCCAAATATCACTTCCATTTTCCATTTTGCAATGAGCATTCTCAAATCTAAAAATTGGCTTGTGAAGCGTTGAATCTGCATTTGCGGATCAAGTGACGCGTACATTCAGTGACGTGAGTTTCAGACTTCCCCTATTTTTTTGATTTTGAGACTATCTTCATGCTATTCCTGTGCTATCCACACACAAATAGCTACTGATCCACATGTAAATGTGGCTACTTCCTCTCAGGTAAAACAGAGCAGTGGCTTCTTCATAGTGCGCATCATAGCGCATGTAGTGGTAAAAAATTTTGGTAACACTTTCTATGACGCCCATGTCTATAATGCATTATAAACATACTTATAATGCGTTATAATCTGCTTATAGCACTGTATAATTATAGTTATAAGCACCCATAAATATTCATAATGCTTTATAACAATAATCATAACACATTATAAAGCATTTTATAATGACTTATAAGGTCAAGTCTCATAATACTTCATAATTGCTGGTCACTCACTGACATTTTTTTTGCACTGTGCACTCTTCTATTTATCTTGTGAAGCACTTTTAACATTAATTTTGAAAAGTGCTATACAAATAAAGTTTATTATTTAGTAGTAGTATTAGTAGTAATATTAGAATTAGTAGTATTAGTAGTAATATTAGTATTAGTATTAGTAGTAATATTAGAATTAGTAGTATTAGTAGTAATATTAGTATTAGTAGTAGTATTAGTAGTAATATTAGAATTAGTAGTATTAGTAGTAGGCTAGTAGTAGTAGTAGTTGTTACATCTGCCCCTGGGACATCATCTGCCACGCCGTCTACCTCAAATTCAGTGCCTCTCTAACCTGCTGCCACTCCCTGAGTGGCTCTCTCCCTCTCCCCTCTGTGTGTGTGTGTGTGTGTGTGTGTGTGTGTGTGATTGCCTGCAGGTGTGCCGGAGTCAGAGTAGAGCCACACCAGCTGCATCTCATCTCTGTAATCAAGCCTCTACAAATACTCAGCCCTGATCGTAGACTCTGCTACCCATCAGTTTGCTACGCTTCGAGCCAAATTTATTACCAGTTTTGCTATTCAGCATTTAGTTCTTGTTGTCTGTTCTCCAGTACTCATCCTGTCCTCCGTTTCCCTTATAGTCCTGCCTGTTCTGACTCCGGTCCTTGTTTCCTGCCCCTCGTCTGGTCAGCCCTGCTGCTCTGCCCTGGAACCTTGCATTACTCAGTCCCCTCGGATCCCACTCTGGACCTGCTTCCCCGGTCCCTAACTGCCCCTGCCCCAGCCTCAGTTCCTGGCTCTCAGCTACCAGCTCAAGCTTCCCCTAGCCTGCAGCCCATCTTCCCCATGCTCTGCAATAAATATTTTTTACCTTATTCCTGTCTCCTCATCTGTGTCTGCACCTGGGTTCACCTGTTCTGCAGCCCCACGTAACAGTAATATTAGTATTAGTGTTGGTCTAAAAGTTGTTTTGAAAAAAGTGTTTACCTGAAAACTTGTAAACCACAGGGATGTGTATTGATAGTCATCTCTCTGCTGTGTTGCGTGTGTTTTTTTCAGTCCTTAAGTTCAGCTGAAAACGGTTTCCAAGAAGTGAAGGAGTTTGTTGTTTTCGTATCTTCACACCTTGAGAAGCGTGTTGGTCTACCTTTATCTTGGTGTTTGGCTGGGTTCTTTTTTTAGGACTTGGTGGTTTCATGGTCCTTTAAAATGTGCACTGTGCAGGTTGGAGAGAGAAATGTGTTTACATTTGCAGAGCTGCAATAGAGCGCAGAAGTGACACTTCACTTGTCTCTGCCCCCTGGTTCAAAAGTTTTAAAACTTTACTATAGAGACTGTATGGTATCTGGCAATATAAAACATTGGATCAGCTTGAAATGTTTCTTGGCATTGATAAGTCTGCTTAAAACGATGAATAACACAACAAGGCTAAGAGTCTAAAAGCCCTGCTAGGGACCGTGCTGCTCCTAACAGGAGATTAAAAGGTTCTAGCTAACCATCTATTAAAGGTTCTTACTAGAACCCTTTATCTTCTAATCATTCTACATTGAATCAAATATCTGATTATTAAAATGTAGGCCTAATAAAAATTATAATGAATTGGGGCCCACAGATTTAACTTGCTTGTGTTTGGGTCAGGTAAAAAAGTTTGGGAACCACTCTGTTAAACTACGATGATTCATATTTAGAGTGAAATGTGCTTGTTTCATAATTTATCTAAATGTAATACAATCATGAATGGGAATTAACATTCAAGTGAATCGACACTTTTGTTGATTTTGATATCAAATATTGGACATCATGCAATCTCTCCCCCTCCCTCTTGCCATTTCCTGTGTGTGTGCCACAGGTCAACCGATCTCCACCCTGCATACCACCAGTTTGAGGCCCCATCATCTTTCTCTTTTTGTGGCAGATGCACAGGCAGGGCAGGTTGACAGCCAGCAATGTTGGTGCTGTGCTGTTGTGTTGTCGTCCTCCACTCCATGCCCGTCACATTTAAATTGTTTTATTTAATGTATTGACTGCCATGTAATACACTTTAAACTTCAAGCTTCAATGAATGTTGGAAACACAAATATTGGTTGTAGACTCAGAATGAAACACAACTTCATGTCATACAATAAATTGAATTTATTTGTAATTACGTAAAAATTAAGAGCATTGATTAGCAAGCTGGACAGCAGGAACAGGGTATGCTGATGGAGCTGGGAAGAGAGAAGAATAAAGAAAACATTAGATCAACTTTATTATCGGATATTAAAAATTCAATTTCAAAACAAGTTGCAGCTCTTACAGTTTGTAGTGTGTAAAGATGATTTCACATGACTTGTACAAAAAGACAAAAAGGTCAGTAACTACACTTTCAACACTTTGCATAATTCCTCCCTAGCAGACTCATTCATTCACTCTCTCAGTAATTATCAAACTACAATCTTGCCAAAAATGAGACTGACTCACCCATCACCATAATGAAAGACGTTGTCCAGAAGAATGTCATGCAAGGCTGCCTTCCTCCCTTCCACTCTCCCTGAACTGCCTGATCTTTTTAATGTTTAATGTTAACTTCATACAACAAAAAAAAACATAACTTTTCACCTGAACCTTTTCATTCACACTTTGTGGTGTCATCAGTTAGAATCAAGAATGTTACGGTGTATTCTAGAATGATCACACTGGTGTGACAGTACTCTTCAAAGGGTTCATGAAATACATGTTACCCAATCTTCCTACCTTCATGACAACTCTTGTTGTTAAACATTTCGGGTAAGGGTAATAAAAATGATAAGGCTAGCGCTGTAATGTTAGCTAATGTTCATCGCTTGCTACTAGCTAGGTAACTTAGCTATGTTCCACGCACAAATGTATCCTACCTGATGTGTTTTATCCAGCGACTTCTGGTCCTTTTATCAGCCGGGAAGCGAAAGAACGAGCAAGACCCGCTGCTCGTGTGACAACATCCCGGAACGAAACACACAGGCATCACAATAACGTTAGCCCCCACTGTACTAAAACTATCCTAAACCAGTTTAAATCCATTCTTATGGTCTACCTTCTACTGCTATCTGAGAGGGACTTAGCTTCAGCGGCTCTGGGTAGCTTGTGGAGAGAGAAAGTTATGACGTCACTTACGCGACTTCTGGGTGTGTAGTCTTTCTAATTACGTATTTTCACAGTCTATAACTTCAACAGGTTTACGACAAACTGCGACTTTCTTGACTTGCAAAATTATCTTTTAAATTGAAAAAACATATGTGTAATTCATGGCACAATTCAAACGGGATCAAACAATTATTTGTCTCTCGCCGTTGACTACCGTACATATTTTTTCCAAAATAAGGTCCCATGGTGGTCCACCGGAAGGGGAGGGACTTAGGCTCTCTGTGGTGATACAAATTAGCTATGATCTGCAGACCAAGGAAACCCCTGACCTACCTTCGGACAGTGTCCCATGACTATGTAGTCTAATTGCTTTGCTCATTATTCATTGAAGAACATAGTGCAAGTCCTGTGTATAAGAAGTCTGATGAGGACATCTAGACGGTTAGAAGGGGGAGGGTGTAGCCCTGTTGAAGTTTGTTTATTGCCCCTTATTCTAGTTTGATAAAGTTCCAAAGAGTTGTATAGTTTGGTAGTAACATACATGCCTTGCACGCATGGCTTGCACGTGTAAAAATGTGTACAACCTACCTTGTTCCCATGTATGCAGCCTTTTATTCGTTAGATGACAGTCACTTACCTTTTTCCTGTAATGCTATTGGTGGAGGCGGGACTTACAGAGAGAGCAGGCTAGAGTTTGAGGAGAGGCCGACAGACAGCGAGAGAGCGACAGAGAGAGAGACGGAGTTCGGAGGCTGAGCAAGTAGAGGCTGAGCGTTGAGCTGAGACAAGAGAGTCAGAAGCCGCTAGAGACAATCAGACGCAGAGTCTAAACTGTCAGTGTTTAATAGTATTTTGTCTAAGTGAGTTGGTAACGTGATATGCTCACAGAGAGCCCGTTTTGTTGCCGCTTACAGTGTTTCCCATACATAGACTTTACTTGGGCGGGCCGCCCAGGTATATTAACGGCCGCCAAAGTATATTTGGCGACCCATTTTAGCATTTTTTTTTTTTTTTTTTTTTATCCGTCCGAGAGAACGACGACATCCACGATCGATTAACTAGTGGACAATCTCCCCTCGCTCTAAGTTACCCCTCCAGGGTTTCCCACACATAGAAAACTTTGTGGCGGGCCGCCACAATATCAGCACTGACCGCCACAAATTATCTTTTTTTTCACAATTTAATCGTAGAACTGCGTGTAAAGCATTGATTCGCTCAGCCCCTAATTGCTCCACGTGATCTCTCTCTCTCGCTCTCTCTCTCTGTTGCTCCCCCTCTCTCTCTCTGTTGTTCGGTCTCTGTCTCTCTCTCTCTCGCTCTCTCACCGGACCCGTCTGTTCGCCTCCCACTGCACACACGTGAGGGATATTTTTTTTCCATGCCAAGAAGACAGCCGACTAAATTCCCGAAAAGAAGGACTAACAGTTAACGTTACTCGGAATACAGCTGAGTTTCCGAGATTAGCACGCTGTATAGCCTAGCTGCTAGTCAGTATCCACTGAGTGGACTGATAACGTTAATATTAACTTTTTAACTCTGACTCTGAATGTTTGCTCCCACAATCCAGATTAATATTGAAAAATATTTTCAAAGAAGGAAAAGGACTCGTCCTGAGGAGGAGCAGGACAGTCTGGACCAGAGGAGCTGAGCAGTAAAACAGAGCAGATAATAATGTCAAAGGCTGTAATGTAACGATGTAAAGATACAGGAGAGACTGACAGCACAGAGAGATGTAGCAGGGCAGAGGGGCAGAACAGCAGATTTCTCTGTAAAACGAGTCTCATTTCTATTCTTCACCTTGTAGACAAAAGCAAGCAACAGACAGAACAGTGTAGCACTGTTTATATTTTTAAGTTATGTTATCTTTGACACAAAGTACTTTAGATATATACAGGTTAGTTATTTGTCTGACAAATGGAACTATTTAAAATGAAGTACATTAGATAATTTTTCAGCCATCCAGGTAATGGGATCCTTTATTGATATTAGCCTATATATTGACAATATAAGAGAATACAAGAATAAAAAGGCAGTCATGTTATGTAATGTTATAAAGCATTATGAATATTTATGGGTGCTTATAACTATAATTATACAGTGCTGTAAGCAGATTATAACGCATTATAAGTATGTTTATAATGCATTATAGACATGAGCGTCATAGAAAGTGTTACCAAATTTTTTTTACGTACAACGGTTTCATTATTCTATGATTTTCCTCTAGAATAGGCTCTCCGTAATAGGGTGCCTATGTGTATACTGTAGACTTTATCATGAAAACATGGGTTAATGTAGGTTTAATGCATAGTCTTGTTATGTAGTAATTGTCTCTCACCAAACATTTCCATTTCTCTGCAGGAATTGCTGCAACAGCACATCAAGGAGAGACAGCATGCACGGGTTACACATGCTCTACAACATACACCACTGGATATTGATTATCTGGAAATTGTCTGTAGGCAGGAAATGGTTTTTATTGATGCACTGTCACAGCACATTCAAGTGTCCCAGGATGTTACAGAAAGGTGGACTGAGCTACATAACTCAATTCAGAGTCACAGAGAGTGAAGAGCCGCCTCCAGTCAAGTTGAAAGACGAACTGAAAGTGGACAGCCAAGGATAGTAATACCTGTTAAACACCTTGCTCATCTACTAGAAACTGGACTGCCTGTGATTACCATTGCAAGGGTGTTGGGGGTGTCTCATGCTACACTGTTCATAAGGAATTCAAATAAAATGTATTATTAATATATTAATAATAATATTAATAATAATAATTAATAATAATAATATTTATTATTTCCAATTTCTGCTTTTTTGAAGTCTCTACTTACAACAGTGAAGTCAAATGGGGCATCCGTGGCAATGTACCAGGCATACTGTGATGGAGACAAGTATTTAGTGACAGCATTCACGTTGTAGGTTTAGTGGTTCAGGTGACCACAATTAAAGGCCAGTAATATTACCATTTGTTGACCATCAGCATATTACGGCATTAATTTAAGTGCCCATAAACACAGCCCAAAACTTACCACAGTATGTCATCGCCTCAAGTCCTTAAAGTATTTCTATCAGTCCATCTCAAAATGTGACTGTGAAATTACCATTACCATGAAGACACCACAGTCGTTTCCATATTTTTGTTCTGGGAGTCCCTGTACCATGAAAGTGAAACATATCAAAATAGGTCATAAAACATTTGAATCATCATCACCTGATTACACTCAGCAAAGTAAATTGGGAATTAGTATATTTTCATACATCAACGTTTTAATCTGTGAATATTTCCCCAATTGGACAAAACGCAACTCTGGTTGTAAATTCTAACAGAGAAAGGCAGTCAAGGGAACGTCATTGACCAATTGAACCATTGAAGCCAACCTGGCAATTTAACATATCCCTGTAGGACCTTAAAGGTTCCATATTCTATACTTTCCACTGTTATGTTTTGTGTCTCGAGGTCCATTCAAAGCTGCGTGTGTGGTGTCATGTACCAAAAACACTCTCAATCCATTTTGACACGTTCATTTTCCAGCATCTCTCTGAGCCTTACCAAGAACAGGCTGTTTCTGTTGCTGTGTCTTTAAGGCTCATTAACATTAACGACCCCTCTGTTCTGATTGGCTAACCGTTTCAAGAGTGAAACATGAGACACCACAGCCCGGCAGCTACAGGTGATACAGGTAGGGAAAACTACCACTTTGAAAAAAACACTTTGTTAGTCTGTTATTTCTTACAAAAATGATAATGAGCGAACCTTTGTGACGCCACAAAGTTACGGAAGTCCAAACGGCTCGTTTAGAGGCTCGCTTTTCTATTATGGATTGTGTGGATTTCGTCGGCGACCGTGCGTTTTGATACTTTCATGATGTTTAGATAGCACATCCAACTCCTTTATAATCAAAGAGGCAAGGGAAATCTCATTTTCCACGATATGGGACCTTTCAAATGTTGCAATAAGTGTCATGTCCAAACCCTCGCAGCTTCCTCTGATCAATCAATCAATCAATCAATTTTATTTAAGTGCAGAATCACCATGAAGCATGGTCCCAATACACTTTACAATTAAAAAAAATACATAGGACAAAACATACAGCAAGAAAATAAAATAGTTAAAATAAAACAACCACATTGAAAACATCAATGTTAAAAGGATGTTTGAATATTAAAGTAAAACAACCACAGTAAAAACAACAACATTAAAAGGATGTTTAAAAAGGTGATGGACCTGACTGAAGTTGTAATTCTAGGGTAGGCTATAATGAAGCGAATAAAGGTGGGTTTTCAGTCTTGATTTAAATATTTCAACTGAGCTTGCTTCTTTAACATGTAATGGAAGTCCATTCCACAGATAAGGGGCACAGTAGGCAAATGCTCTGAAGCCAACTGATTTTTTGTTAGCTGAGGGAATGACCAGGAGACCAGCATTGAGAGAGCGAAGAGGGCGTGCCGGTATATATTGTATAATTAGCTCAGATAAGTACGGTGGTGCAAGTCCATGCAAAGCCTTATAAGTTAAAAGAAGAACCTTAAAATCAGCTCTAGCTTGCACTGGTAACCAGTGAAGAGAGGCCAGAATGGGTGTTATATGATCAAATTTTTTAGTCTTTGTCAAGATTCTAGCTGCAGCATTCTGAACAAGCTGAAGACTTCTAGTAGCACAACTAGGAAGACCAGAGAGAAGAGCATTACAATAATCAAGTCTGGAAGATACAAATGCATGGATTACAGTTTCAGCATCACGCAATGATAGAATAGGTCGGATTTTAGCAATATTATGAAGATTAAAAAATGCTGTCTTGGTAATAGCCTTGATATGAGACTGGAATGTCAGACGAGAATCAAAAATCACTCCAAGGTTTTTGATGGTTGAGCTTTCAGAGATAATACAGCCATCAATGTTAACACTCAAATTCGCAAACAAATGCCCATATTTGGCTGGTCTAACAGCTAATAACTCTGTTTTATCAGCATTTAACAGCAAAAAGTTCAAACCCATCCATTTTTTTATTTCTGATAGACATGCCTCAAAATTTAGGAGTTGGGAGAGGTCATTTGGCTTTACAGGTACATATAGCTGTGTATCATCAGCGTAGCAATGAAAATTAACACTGTATTTGCAAATTATGTCACCAAGGGGAAGCATATAGATAGAAAAGAGCATAGGGCCAAGGACCGATCCCTGGGGTACACCAGACTTTACTTCAGAAAATTCAGAAATTGTATTATTGTAACTTACACGTTGAGTTCTATTTGATAAATATGAATGAAACCATGAAAGCACCGTCCCCTGGATACCAATATGCTTCTCCAAGCGGTTTAGAAGTATGCTGTGGTCCACGGTGTCAAAAGCTGCACTCAAGTCAAGAAGCAGCAGCAATGATGTTAAGTCAGAATCAAGAGTAATTAGTAGATCATTGACTACTCTGGTCAAGGCAGTTTCAGTAGAATCACGGGACCGAAAGCCAGATTGAAATTTATCAAAAAGATTGTTGTTGGATAAGTAGGCAGTAAGTTGATCAGCGACAGCCCTTTCAAGTAATTTCGACATAAAAGGAAGATTGGAAATTGGTCTATAATTGTCTAGAATTTGTGGATCAATGTTAGGTTTTTTGAGCAGTGGTTTAATAATGGCAGTTTTAAAAGCTAAGGGCACATAGCCCACGGAAAGTGACTTATTGATAATATTAAGAATAGGACTATTTAAAAACAGGAAACAGTTCCTTAAAAAGATTAGACGGTATAGGGTCTAATATGCAGGTTGTAGGTTTGGAAGCAGTTACCAGGCTGGTAAAGGCCTCGGGGGAAATTATTTCAAACTGTGAAAGAGTGCAATTGGTCCGAGTCATAGTGCCTGCAACCATCAAAGTATTGGAGAGTTCACAGCCATCATTCTGAGAAGAGTGTGGACCAGTGATTTTATCTCTAATTGAGTCAATCTTATTTGTAAAGAAGTTCAGAAAATCATCAGCCTTGAATGAAGAGCTCTTAGCAGGGGTATTCTGTGTGAGTTTAGCAACAGTATTAAACAGAAACCATGGATTATTAGTTAGTGTGCTTGCCGTAGGCAGAGCACACTCTTATTATCTTGCATACTTCTTCTTATTATTATTTTTCCCAAAAAGTTTGGCACGCTACTCCTCCTCACTACTACAGTTTTTACAGTACATACACGTGAGACATCAAAACGTGCGGCTCATTGAGGAATCGTGTGCTATTACTTTTCTAAGAGATCCCTCATAAGCTCTTTGAGATATTAATGATTAAATGCCAATTTTGCCATTTTAGACGCAATACACACCCATTGTAAAATAATGAGAACCATGTGGACTCAATCACAGGATCACAGAGCCAGAAATTTAAGTTTCGTTTTGTCCGATTTAAGTTTCGTTTTGTCCGCCATCTTCTTTCTCCGCTGAGATCGGGAGGCTAACTGAAGCTAAGGTAGAATCAGATCAGTGTGGATGTATTTGGACTTTTATTCTGTATATTAAAAGTCTACTGCGGAGTTTTTTACCGGCTGGCTTGATGCATTTGGGACAGAGGGGCCGTTTACCGGCTGGCTTGATGCATTTGGGACAGAGGGAATCGCGCCGCGGAGATCGGGAGGTACGTTAGCACACAGTAGCTGAAGCTAACTAGCAAGCAACAGTAGCATGAGCTTACTAGGCTATACAAATGAAATGGTCGAGCTCATTCATGTCAGTGCTTCGACACAGCCAGCAGATGGCGACAGAGACCATGAGTTCCCCACATGGGCTGGCTTGATGCATTTGGGACATTGTAAAAGGATGAGAACCTGAGAACCGTGTGGACTCAATCACAGGATCACAGAGCCAGAAATTGAAGTTTGGTTTTGTCCTTGTTTCTCCGCGGAGATCGGGAGGCTCCCACACAGTAGCTGAAGCTAAGGTAGAATCAGATCAGTATGGATGTATTTGGCCTTTTATTCTGTATATTAAAAGTCTAGTGCAGAGTTTTTAATGGCTGGCTTGATGCATTTGGGACAGACGGACTGCGCCGCGGAGATCGGGAGGTACGTTAGCACACAGTAGCTGAAGCTAACTGAAGCTAAGGTAGAATCAGATCAGTATGGATGTATCTGGCCTATTATTCTGTATATTAAAAGTCTAGTGCAGAGTTTTTAATGGCTGGCTTGATGCATTTGGGACAGACGGACGGCGCCGCGGAGATCGGGAGGTATGTGAGCTGGTTTCTCACACACAGTAGCTGAAGCTAACTGAAGCTAAGGTAGAATCAGATCAGTATGGATGTATTTGGCCTATTATTCTGTATATTAAAAGTCTAGTGCAGAGTTTTTAATGGCTGGCTTGATGCATTTGGGACAGACGGACGGCGCCGCGGAGATCGGGAGGTATGTTAGCTGGTTTCTCACACACAGTAGCTGAAGCTAACTGAAGCTAAGGTAGAATCAGATCAGTATGGATGTATTTGGCCTATTATTCTGTATATTAAAAGTCTAGTGCAGAGTTTTTAATGGCTGGCTTGATGCATTTGGGACAGACAGACGGCGCCGCGGAGATCGGGAGGTATGTTAGCTGGTTTCTCACACACAGTAGCTGAAGCTAACTGAAGCTAAGGTAGAATCAGATCAGTGTGGATGTATTTGGCCTATTATTCTGTATATTAAAAGTCTAGTGCAGAGTTTTTAATGGCTGGCTTGATGCATTTGGGACAGACGGACGGCGCCGCGGAGATAGGAGGAGATAGGAGGTACGTTAGCTGGTTTCTCACACACAGTAGCTGAAGCTAACTGAAGCTAAGGTACACACACAGAGTATGGTGGTTTCTGTGAGTCGGCCGACGCTTAACGGAGCTTCTCACGAGCTCAGTTTTTAAGCTAGAGCGGAGCTTTTTTTATTAACGGAAACTAGACATCCAGACGAATACGTAGGTACCAGCCATGTTATGCTAGCTCGCTGGGAAGCGGGTGTAAGATAGCTCCAAAGTCGGCGAAGTTTAGCTCTAGGATTGTGATGCGTTTAGGGTCCTTGGAAAGCTGGGAATCTGTAGGTTCGTTCGATACCAAACATGTTGTTGTGGCGTGATGAGAAAAGTATCCCAGTGCCTTTGAACGCAACTGGCTCTATTTACTGAGTCTTGTCTGTCAAATTTAAAAGGGGCCAGTGTTACAATTACCTAGGTATCTGGTTAGATGAAAAATTGTCTTTTAAACCCATGTCAATGAACTGTGTTACACACAGGTCTGTCTTGCAAACAAGATCTCGATCTCAATGGGACTTACCTGTTTAAATAAAGGAAATAAAAAAAATATTTTAGGACATTATTATTAAAACTCTTTGTGATCAGACACAGTTTGGACAAAATACAATTGGTTTAGATATTTACGGAGCGAAATGCTAACAATTGCAATGCTGCACCGCTTAGCAAAACTAGTGAACGCCAAGTCTAAGGGTAGGGGCAGTGCAAGGGCGGCAAGCACACTTTAAATTTTCTTTAGAAAATTTAGCCTTTTCTAGTTTTTATTAATGTTAATCAAGTGGGAGAAATATGCTGTCCTAGCGGCTGAGAGTGCACGTTTATAATTCTTAAAACTCTCAACCCAGGCAAGGCGAGAAATCTCTTGTTTTGTCATACGCCACCTGCGTTCAAGTTTTCTACAAATCTGTTTGAGTGCACGGGTGTCATCTGAAAACCATGGCGCTGATTTCATCCGAGTGCATTTTCTGGTTGTAAGAGGAGCGACAGAGTCAAGCGTTTTGAGCAAGGCACTATTCAGATTGTCTGTGATATAGAGAGTAATTTCTTTCTGGAGAGGTTTCATAACCTACAAGACATGTACTCCACGCATAAACTCCCTAACTTGAAAATCAAGGCACACCAACACAACAAAAATGCAGTCATTAAAGAAAATGGTTATGTAAAATAAATAATTGATAGGGCTCTGGAAACTGCATTCATCACTTATACACAAAAGGTAATGCCCAGGAGCCAAAGAGGAAAAGTGATGGCATCCTTTTGATGAGGGTCAACTTGAAGAAAATGTCCAATTAATATTACAGTTATCCTCTTTACTTTTTTTTTTTTTTAAATCAAGCAAACATCCTGTATGAAAATGTACTAACTGAAAGCGAAAGGACGGGGTGGGAGCCATGTTGGGGGCACAAAAAGGTCCACTATGTGAACAGATTTCCCCTGTCAAAAGAATGAATTTCGTACTGTAAGTGGAATATGTATGACATGCTTCAGTCCATTTCAAAACTTACAAAACTTACCTGCATCTGTGTCACCTCCTGAACGAGGCGCAAGCAGGCATTTCCAACCTGTGAACACATGAAAGTTTATGAAGCTCACCTTTGCTTACGGGCTCAGACTGAATTTCCCTCTTGTTGATGCCTATGTGGAGAGTAGTATCACAACATTATAAATTAAATTTAAAATGTGCTGAAATGGCAGACCTGCGGTCACTGGACAGTGATGATGTATAAAATGCAATCTTCACTACCTGCAGATGTTAAAACATGTGCTTTTACAAACCTAATACTGTCTGGTCGTCTGCGTTGCGCACCACATTTTTGGCGCTTGCTCTGCCTCACATTTCTGTGATATAACATGTTGCGCAACAGAAAGATGTTGGTCGACGGCAAAGCCATATTAAGGAAGTAATTGCATTTCCTCATTTGGGCAAAGAATTGTTCAACTACTCGTGTGTTGATTTGGCCAGACAGCGGAGGGACCACATCTCAGGACATTTTTAGGGTCTCTTGTATTATTTTCATGAAATGTGTCACTCAAAGCGTAGTGTTCTGATGAGCCTGTCTGTGGATGGGATTGTTCATCAGGTGGGTTCTTTTTCTCAGTCAACCATGTCAGGTTAACTTTGAGGCTGCCATCATTTGCCCTGTTAATGTTCTCTGTTGTTGGAGCCAACAGTCTTCCCTCATGTGGAGCGAAGGGAATGCTCTCTGGTGCCATTCAAGTTCATGTGCTTCGCCAGGCCGCTTGCAAAGTCATATATGACTATATAGGGAATGTGTTCCCATGAAAGCAAAAGATTGGCATAATCTCTTGGGCTTTCAGCCCTAAGGAGCACGTTCAAACTATATACAATGCCACAAGGACACAGTACTGCTGCCCAACCTCCTACAGAGAAAAAAAACAGAACAAAAAATTCCTAAGCTGCGTACAGCTGGAAGAACAAATTCGGAAAAAGATTGTAATACCCTAACCTGATTCACCCTATATATTTTTTTAAACATCTTGTCAAAAGAGTGTTGTGAATTCATCTCCTCTTTCAATCTGAGTACAAGGTCCATTCTTGAGCCTCCCGTGTCAAGGCCACACTCTTGACAGAGTTTTCTCAACCTCAACCTACATGAGAACTAACTAGTTTAGCCATCTCTCCTCTCTGAATTTACTTCATCTTATATGGATGTGATCATAACCTCCCACACATAACACATCTTTTCATTCAGGAGATGGTCCGCAGTGACTGTCAATTCAGCATCTTCTACAGGAGCCTTGGAGGTTTGGATTTTCTTAAACTCTGTGCTAAGCATAACTGTTCTTTCTGAAAAACATGTCTGATTTGGTGACATTGAGAACGTTCCCTATGGAATGTTCTGTCACTTGGGATGGGACGATATATCAAAATTCAATATATCGCAATACAAAAATGTGACAATCTGTTTCGTGGGGCAGAAAAATGTATCATGATATTAGCTCCATTTTATTCTGCTGCAGTAATCACAAATGAGACGGCTTGACCATCACAATTTCACAAGCTCTCAATCCAATTATTTGCACGTTGTAATAACATTTTTTTAATTGTTTACATTCCAGCAAGCCAATGCCATTGCTAGAAAGATCTGTAATCATACTTTGTTGTCAAATTAAACAACTGTCGAGTAGCTGAAAGGAGGTGGAGAAAAACTAAGTTACTTGTCCACAATCAAATTCTTCGTGAGCAGCTGATTATTTATAATAAGGCAATTAAGCATTCAAGACAATCACATTTTTCTAAACTGATAACCGACAACCGCAATAATCCAAAAGTGCTCTTTTCCACTATTGATCGTTTAATTAACCCTGTTTTTACTATGCCTAGAGATTTATCCTCCACATCAAAATGTGAAGAGTTTGCAGCCCACTTCAGAGATAAAATAGACACCATTAGATCAGGTTTATGCCAAGACAACACTGTACATTTTAATACACTAGAGCCATTGATTTTATATGAGGAAACACTGGAGGCATTTGTCCTGGTTGATACTGAGATGCTGGCTAAAGTTGTATCCCAACTGAAACTGTCAACCTGCTCTTTAGATCCAATTCCTGCATCCTTTTTTAAATCAGTTTTTAGTTCTATGGATGAGGACTTACTTAATATTGTGAACTATTCTCTTCAGATGGGTGTTTTCCCCACCGCTCTTAAAACCTCTATAGTTAAACCCCTTCTGAAGAAAATTAATTTAGACACTTCAGCTCTCAACAGTTATAGACCAGTATCCAATCTTCCATTTTTTTTTTTTTTTTTTTTTGTAAACTTTATTTTCAGATTTTCAGATATACAAAAATACCACAACAACAAACAGATTAACAAAACAGGAGACAGGACCTAAGAAACTTATGAGGAGAGGACAGGACCAAAATACAAGGTCCTACCAAATGAAAGAAAAATAATGTACAGCCGTTATCGTAAAGATAGCAAAAAAATTAAATAAATAAATAAGTACATCCAGTAAGTACCATATCTGTTGTTACCACCTTTAAGCCATAGTACAGTCACAGTATCATAAAATCATGACCGTGGTCATGCAAAGGATCAATCTTCCATTTTTAAGTAAAATTTTAGAGAAACTTGTTTTTAGTCAGCTAAATGATTTTATGAATTCACATAACATTCTTGAAAAATACCAATCTGGCTTTCGGGCCAACCATAGTACTAAGACGGCCCTAGTCAAGGTTGTAAACGACCTAAGGTCCAACCTGGACGCTAAAAAACTCTCTGTACTAGTTCTTCTTGATTTAAGTGCAGCCTTTGACACGGTCGATCACTCAATTCTTTTAGAAAGACTTTGCAGCTTGGTTGGCCTCTCTGGTACTGTTTTTAACTGGTTTAGATGTTACCTCACCGACAGAGAATTTCTTGTGACTATTAATGAACACTCATCTAAGAGGTACAAAATGACATGCAGTGTCCCTCAAGGTTCAATTTTAGGTCCTTAGGTACTTTTTAATCTTTACATGCTTCCGCTTGGGAGTGTCATCAGGAAGCATGGCATACATTTTAACAGCTATGCTGATGACACACAGCTCTATATTGCCGTGTCTCCTGATGACACAGAGCCAATCGATGCTCTTTTTAACTGTATTTTAGATATCAAATTATGGATGGCCCAGAATTTTCTACAGCTCAGCCAGGACAAAACTGAAGTTTTGGTTATTGATCCTGAGGCTCAGAGAGAGAAAATTGCAGTCACTGGATTTAAAACCCTGTCATCAGGTAAAAAAACTTAGGAGTTATTTTTGATTCAGACCTAAATTTTGAGCCGCATATTATTATATCCAAGACTGCATTTTATCATCTTAAGAACATTGCCAAAGTTCGGCCATTTCTCTCTCAAGCTAACACAGAGACATTAATGCACGCTTTTATCACCTCCAGGATCAACTACTGCAATGCTCTCCTCTCTGGTCTGCCCAAAAAGAAAATTGGTCAGTTACAATTAATACAAAACTCAGCTGCTCATGTATTGACCAGGACCAGAAGGAGAGCACACATTACACTAGTTTTAAAGTCTCTGCATTGGCTGCCTGTTAGTTTCAGAATTGATTTTAAGATCCTTTTACTGGTTTTTAAAGCTCTTAATAGCCTTGCACCCAACTATTTATCAGACCTTCTCTTAGCCTACGAACCAACCAGAACCCTCAGGTCTTCCGGCAGCGGCCTTTTAATCATTCCGAAAGTCAAAACAAAAACCCACGGTGAGGCATCTTTTAGTTTCTATGGTCCTCGCCTCTGGAACAGCCTGCCAGAAGACCTGAGGGCTGCTGAGGGTGTTGACATTTTTAAAAGCAAACTCAAGACCTACCTTTTTAGTCTAGCTTTTATATCTTAATCAGAACATTTTAGGATTTTATTTATTTTTATTTTTTATTTATTTAGTTATTTTTTAATGTTTTTACCCGTATCTTGTTATTATCTTGTTTTATTTGTTTTAATCTTGTCTCTGGTGTTTCCTTAGTTTTACTGTGTCCTACCAAGTTCTCATCTGTGAAGTGTCCTTAGTTTTATTGTGTCTTAACAAGTTTTAGTCTGTGAAGCACTTTGTTTGTATGAAAAGTGCTATACAAATAAAGTCCGATTGATTGATTGATTGATTGATTGATTGATTGATTGAGCTATTATTCATTACATCGTATTGTGGTTGTATTGAATCGTGACCCCCATATCTCGTATCGTATCGCGAGATAAGCATATTGTCCCGTCCCTAGTGGTCACCTGTGTATGACAGGGTATTACTTTGCTTTAGCAAATATATTTTTAATGTTAAGTAGCTGAAAACGTAAAGTACAGTGATGTAAATGTACGCTCACTGGCCAAAATAATTGGCCAAAACACCAGTTTTCTATAAAACATCACATTTTGTTAAGCAAAATCTGTACCCCCTGTTCTTAATCTGATTATCTATGCTGTTTTGTGACTTTCAATTCATGTGCAACTTTTAGATTATGGCTTGGTTTTTTGATGAGCATGACCATTAATCGTTATATCGTAATAATAAATCCAACACTTGCACGTGACATGAGTCACAAAACATTTCATGCTCAATGTCAATTTTTTTTTTTTAGCTCAGGTCTTCACTTCTCACTCACTGGAATCCATATGGAGCAGAGGTCCACTGCACAACTCCAGTCTTTGAGGACCAAAGTGTTTGCTAATTTGATTAGCTGGAGAATATACTCCCTTATTATTGGCAAAATATCAGCATTTGAGTGTTTGGTACAATTATGTTGAGTAATTTTTTTTGTGGACCCCTGTGAAAATTAGTACTTCGGTGTGTCTTCGGGTGTTATGACACACCCACTTTTCAACGTTCAAATCAAATTCCTCCCAACGTTATGTCCCGCCTGTCTTTCCTGTTTCACTCGGAAATACGTCACGATACGGAAGTTAGATACTCTCGACATGCCGTTTCATCTCGACTTTAAAGCTGGGGCAAATTTAATAAATTCAAATATTTTATTTAAAATATAGTTCTGCCAGCTCAATCTAGCTGTAAATAAAACATTTGCCAGCAATAATAGATTTTATCAGCATAGATTAGTCAAAACACATTGATTATGAGACGGAGGTTGGTCAAGATAGGTTCACTTTACACGGAGAGAGCGAGCTCTGGCTGCTTAGCATTGGCCAAATTTAATCAATTCCAAACCTTTTATGCAAAACAGTTCTGTTAGGTCAATGTAGTTGTAACTAAAACATTCGTCAGTGTAATGGAAGGTCACAGAATTAAAGTGTTTCATCTGTCTCCTCTGCGGTCAGTTCATGAAGCTGATAGTGATAGCCAAAGGTCTCAAATAAATATTCAGTCTTAGATTACAAATGATACACAAGTAATATGGAATAATGGAAAATAACGGTTACAAATGTTGCAGTAGCTAACGGCTGATCCTCAATCAAAAGTAAACATGTTTTCTATCATTCACAAACACAATATCATTATACAATACATGGTGATTTTAAATAGATTTATAGTGACTATGGGTAGACTACTATAGACTCACCTGGGGGATACAACCCCGGTGTGGCTTGTTTCCCCAGTGTTCAGCTATTTAACCTAGAAGCAACCATGGAAACCATAATAGACATTGAAACATTGAAATAACTCTAAATACATTTTACATTGAACTGGCACCAGTGCTTTAGGCAGGTTTCAGATTTGAATGTAACAGTGCAACACGCATCTGGTACACCAGCAAAAATAATATATTTTTTGTCACACATAGATTAGCTACCACAGTTGCAAAGCCATAACTACCTAACACCGGTTGACTGACCTGAATGTGGCTCCTTCCTGATGAACAGTCTTGTGCAGTGGGGAACATAACTGGCTTCCTTACACAACAAGTTTATTCATAATAATGAAATATCTACCAAATAATAGAAGTTCACCTGCAGGTGTAAAAATTAACAAAATGAATGACAAAAAAATATTTTTTAAGTGAAGAGTTAGCATTTCTCAAAAACCTCAAAAGTAAGGAAATTCAAGTTGTTCATCACCAATGCTAACTTCAGCCTGCTCTCATCAAGGTGTATCAGCACAGTTTGGACACAGTTATAACTATAGACCTCGTAAGTTGAATGACTCAGCCTTGCCCAAATATAAACTTATGCTTCCACAGCAAATTCTCTATGGGGAAAATGAATGGGGTTTTCACATGTCACTGTCTACATTTAATGCATGATTTTCAAAGGTTGACCATTTTTACCACACGTATATTTATCTCTAATGGCACTGGGTTCGTTGATTTCTGTAACCGTTTTTAAATCTAAGCAGTATTGTTGCTAGCAACAAGCTAAACACTTCGGCGCATATAATTTACGTCGCTCGCTGGCAGCAGGCTTCTACTCTTGAGTTTATGCATTGCTTAGCATGCTTTGTCTGAAAAAAACGTGTCTCTGACGAATAGCTGTCGATATTCATGTTTGGATATTCCATACCATAGAAATACAGGAGCACAATACTTGAGTTTTCATGGCGCTCACTGGCTGGAAATGCTATGGTCTCATCCTTCCAGGCCCATGAAGAGTGAAAGTAGCTACCCATTGTTGAAAGTTGCGCGGAAGTGGCAGCAAGACCTACACAGTCATGGTAGTATACGTTATATTGCGTTGTTTGCACTAATAAAGGAATAGTTCACCCAAAAATATCTACTGTGTCTGTAAAACTTCGGCAGCTGCCTCCTCTTCTTTAGTTGTCAGATTCCAGCTCAAACATGTACGGTCTTACATGTTCTGTCACAGAGTATTGTTCTTTGTTTGTTTGTTTGTTGTTGAAGCCAATAAGGAAGTGGCTGACAGCTGCAGTTCCTCTAATGTCCACTAGGTCAGCTCCAAAAAGACTCCAAATCCTGCCCAACTCCATTCAAGTCAATAATTTTTTTCGACAAGAGATTATGGTCTCAGTAGCTAATTTTACTTCTTCTAGTATATGTCCGTATGGCGATTTTCAAAATATTTGCATCATTAACGGGATATGAGTTGATTGACAGGTTGCCTGTCCAGTGATCAACAGGTCGCCGATTACGGACCAATAGCAGGCGGCGCTGCGGGAAACCCCCGGCTTCGCTCTGGCTGCTCCGGCTCCAAAAAATGTCAACATGGCGGCGCTCGTGAACCGTAACTTTTGGCTTCAAAACAGCCCTTCAGAAATGGGTGACGTCACACTCACTACGTCCATCTTTTTTTTACAGTCTATGGTCTGCACCCTCCCCCCTGAACCAGCTGATCAGGTGGTCAATCAGAGCAGCGCCTCATTATCATAGCATCCCCACCCACTCAGAACAGCGCATAGAGAAACTGGGAGGCTGGAGAGGCACCACAGAGGCTGGATTGGTGTGTTTTTTTGCAACAGAATTTAAAACCTTGTTTTAAAGACCACTGGGAAATGTTTTAAACTGCTAAAAAGAGCATAATATGGGACCTTTAATAAAACTTGATTTTACTTGATATGAAGTTTTTGTTATAAAAATGTGTTGTAACAACTTCGTACTTTGTATTTGTAACGTAATTCAGTTGACTTGTGCTTCGTTACTAGATAGAAGTCTTTGCTAGTATGAACTTGCCTGCTAATGTTACTAGAGCATTGTCAGAAAGCTAACGTTAACGTTACTGGGCAAAGGGTGTACAGCATTACAACTGTGTCTAAAATACAAATATATAAATTATCACTCATTTCACTACGTGGTGCAGGCTCTGTGTGTGTGTTTTCAGCTCGCCCACCACTGACAGTTGACAGGTGCACAGCATCAAATAAGTGTCAAATAATGAAATCATGACATCTAGCGGTGAACAGTAGACTCACACCTTAACATAAAAATTGGATAAAGCTGTTAATCCATGTTGTTATTTTATGGTTGGCTTTCATTATTTGATGTGAATATTCATTTTTTGATGCTTGGCTTTTCATTATTTCACATGAATATTCATTATTTGATTATGTGAGGAACTGTTAGGACTATATGAGAGGAGGACTAACTTACTTACTTACTTGTGACAGTGTCTTCCGCAAACAGTTATTTAATAGTCGTCCTGTCTTTCCCAATTCCAATCATCAGCCTCTTCAGGCTTCAGGCTTTTTTTTTTGCCTGCTTCAGAAAAAAAACTTCTACTTGCACTGGCAAACACATGATTTTAGTCATTTTGCTGCTGGTTTCAAATTAGTGGTCAAAAAGAACCTGGAAGTGCCTGATCTGCACTACATCAACACATCAAGAACATCAAGTATAGCACAGCCATACCTCCCAATCATGTAATTAGCCATATGCACCTGTGAACACCTGGTGAAATGACATAACATCACCCGGATATTGTAGTCCTTTAATGCTAGAGAAAGTCTGTGAAAACTACACATATAAAAACACAATATACCAAATACATTAGGGGGTTGGGACACAGTGTATAAAAAGACAGGAAAAAACGATTGAAAAGGTAAAAGATAATCGCTGGAGAGACACAGACAGGGAAGTAACAAAAGTCTTTTACAAGGCGTTTGGTTTATCGATGGTGTTTAGGCTCTCAGTGGAGATACTGCTGTAGAGTAAAACTCACACTGTGGGTAGTGAGGCGTAGCTCCTCCTATTATACTCCACTGCCCACAAGTAAAGAATATTCTAAAATCTTCCAAAGGTGAGATTTAAGCTGTCCACTGTACTTGGAAAGATGGCTTTGTTTAAATTAGGACACAGAAATAAATAATATACCACTTCTTTTAGCTCTCATGAATCCAGCTCTCCTATAGCAACACTTTTTTTTTTTCTTTTTTAAGAAATATGATGGACTTCTAATTTATCTTCAGGAGCTTCACTGGTGCTGCTTTAGGCTGTACTTTCCTCTTGGTGCACTAGAGGTCACCCTCCTCCCTTTTAACCACTAAGTCCAACATACAATAGAATAGATTCTTGGCATGGAGATTTGGCTGCATTATCTCACCAGCAGAAAGTGATAATCAATGAAGGCATGATTTGTTTGCAATATGCTGACTGCAGAAACAAATCAGCAGCTTTATCATTAAAATTTCAATTGCACATGCAGCCAAAACTAATGTTGGTCTGTGTTTGGGTTTAGGAATTGCCTACTACTGAACTGAACTAAATAAAACTACAATAATCTGAACTGAAACCATTCTTCTTCTTCTTCTTCTTCTTCTTCCTCTTCTTCTTCTTCTTCTTCTTCCTCTTCTTTAGTTTTTAAGGCAGCTGACATCCAGCGTAGGTGCATTACCGCTAAAACTAACCTTAACTTAAACTAAACTAAAAACAAAAATTTGAAAGGCTCCACTGCGCCGAGTGATTGACAGCTATTTAGACCTCACACGAGAGACGATGGGGAAAATAGTCCACTCAAGAGTCATATTTCCTATAGAGCCCGCCCCTTCATCCAACTGCGTCAAGCATGCCAGAGTTAGCCAGAATAATACCGAAAGTACGGCGATTTTACCTTCAAAATAAAGGCATAAAATTTGCCACATTAGAAAAAATTGAATAATTACGTGTTGGGGTTTATAAAATATTATTAAATAATATTCCTTGAATATATTGTTTTTTTGTTTTTTTCACTTTGGTGCTACTCAGCATGCGACGCAATTGTGTTTGTCAATAAGGGTTTTGTTTTTACGATGTTGACCGGAAGTGTCGTTTTATAATTCTGGCTAGCTTGACGTTTGTGATTCAGACTGACTCTCAGCATGGACTTAGTATAACCAGCTAATTACGCCGAAAAAGGATTTCTGTGTGAAGAAAAGAAATATGTAACAGTTTTTTTAATCACGGTTACGCGTTTGGAGAAGGGGAGATGTGCTTTAGAAATCCTGGAAGCTTTACTTGGCGTCACTTGGTGTGAAACAGAGGAAGGGAATGCATGGAGAAAAGGAGTGCACTCACTACTAGAAGTCAGTACTAGGAGGTAAGAAGACAAAAAACGACAAAAAATATTTTACCACTTATTTCCAGTCTGATAGTTACTGTAGCAAGACTTCGATAACAGCAGGCTTTTGCTCTTCCCTTTTATCTGTTTAATTTTTTATGTGGTGCAAGAATGTGTTACAACGTAGCAGCTACAAACAACACGAGTCTGAGTTTGGGAAAGTTCGTTTTACTCTAGTCAGTGATGTATTGGTCGATATAACTTACCAGTTTGATGCTACTTACTATGATGTATCCTAACGAAAATCATATAATATTTCTATAGGGACTTATAATGTCTCTGTTACTAAGTAGTGAGTTTATAATGGCCTTTCTGCTATTTTTTATATCCTATGTTATTACTATAATGCTCCCTATAGTATTCCTGTAGGAACTTAAAGTCTGTCTGGTGCAATAGTGACATATTTTTGTCGTTGTATTTTTATGCTATCATTATTCATTTTATGAAAGTACTTTTTTCACAAGGGTATACCATTAATTTGGTTCATAAATATTTATTTCAGGCTATAACAGTGGGTAATATCTATCACCTTAATAAAAAGGTGGGTAAACTGAGTTCAGGTGCTTCCGTGCTTACATGTGAAGCACAGCTACTGTAGTCTGGTGGAGTAGTCTGGCTTGTCTGTGATTTCTGTGGTATATAACCACTGGTTTGATAAGAGAATGGTGGGCAGCTAGACCTTTTACCTCTCACACAGGACGTTAACATGCAGTTAAAGCAGGGGAGTGCCTTTGACAATATCTGCCAACAAGGTGGATTTTGACCTCTTCGCCCCCCCAGTTGGATCCCAATATCTCAATTCCAGTAGAATGGGACAGACTGGCTGATCTCCTGTCAGGTTACTTCTTACAGCATGACATCACCCTCAGGGAGCAGCATACTAATAACAAAGTTGAACTTGCCTGAAATAGAACACAGTCCAACATGGCACCTCGCTCAAATTTCATATATAGAAACACAGTTGAACACGGCGCCACACTCAAATTTCATATTGTTTGTTTATTTCCACTCCACGCCAGAGGAAAACTTTAACTGAGGGAGACCGGAAATAGTGGTGGCAAGAGCAACGGAGACAGCTGAGGGAATATGAGGATTAAGATGGCGTTTGATTGAACACAAAGGTGCAGATATCCTCTGACAAGCTCAGCAAGCCTCCAAACCATTCACTGTGAAGAGCTGACCATGAGATGTTAGCATGGAGATGGAAACAAAAGCAATGAAAGGGAAATGGAGACGCTTCTCCACAAGGCAACCAATCACGTGACAGGTCAACTGTAGATGGTCACTGAGGGCTGTGTGCATGAAGAACTCAACTAGTTCTGCCAAAGCGTCCCTTTGTGCTTATGGACCTGCTGAAATTCGCTTCCACAGCAAGTATACAGCTGCTCTATTGGCAATGGAGACTAACTTGACATCCAGATTAGCATTATTTCACTGTAGCGCTGGCGGTCATGAACCAGAAAATGTATCCATGTCTTCATATCTAAGGAATACCGGCCATGGTTCTGTCAGCGTTTCAACAAAGTTGGTCTCGCCTTGATGATTTCATCAGGGAAATCTTGGCTCTCTGCTTGGTTCAAACACTAGGAGGGACCGTTGATTTTCAGAAATCTAAACATAGGATCTTAAAAAAGGCTTAGACTTAGGTGTAGGACTTTAAAAAAGAAGACTTACACTTAGGTTTAGGAGTTTAGGTTTTAAAAAAGAAGACTTAGACTTAGGTTTAGGACTTTAGGTTTTAAAAAAGAAGACTTAGACTTAGGTTTAGCACTGTACAGTGGGGCAGAACATTATATAAATACAACATTATATAATAGGCATTTGCTGGATGGTCTATGAGAATTGAACCCCTCACCCTGGCAGTGTTAGTGCCTTGCTCTACCTTGCATACATAGAACATGGTAGTAACACATACATGCAACACACATTGTTTGGGTTGTATATTTCTCTCTCTTTCTCTCTTGCTTGTTCTCTCTTACTAGCACGTGCATGTTAAACATTTTTTCCTCACTTACAGTGTTTCCGCTTTAGCATGAAATGAGTAGAGAGTGAACATTATTAACAGCCATGAAATAGTCATAACATACAAATTCCTGGGTACAAGTTCGGGACCCCACCCTCCCTTCCTCCTCCAAACACACCGAGCATCGGTGTCCTGTAGAAACACTGTCGCTGTGAAAATTCATCTTTTCGGAAAGTGAGAGAAACTGGTTTATGCCCACATCATTTTTAAAGGTAGGCAGTGTACTGATAACGAAGTTGAAACTTAATAGAAACACAGTCAAACGCATCACAGCTTTCGAATGTGTGTATACTTCCTGCGGCTTTGTATTGTGTTCGTTTATTCACAATCCACGCCAGTGGGGGTGCATGAAGATTAAAGATGTAACTGTAACATGGGGAGACCGGAAATGACAAAAACTCAGGCAACAACAGCAATGGCTGAAATGGGTGAAAGACCGACAAAGGTGGCTGAGGGAATCGGAGGATTTAGAAGCTGTTTGATCAGTCACCAGAGTTCCCACAGGCTTTGAGAATCCTTGAACGTTTGTGGATTAGAGAAAAAATGACAAGGCCTTTTAAAGTTTTTGAAAATCCATAGATAGCCTTGAAAGTCCTTGATTGTTTAAATTAAAACAGCTAGTCTCAGCTCTCTGGATCTCTCTCCATCCTATCAACGCTTCATATCTTGAGGAAAACCCTGTGATGGAGATTTGAGTTGACACAGCAGTAGGTGGTGAATTATTTCACCAGGTGGGGATTTCTTGACATGACAAGATCACGAGTAAACAATGAGGCCCCTCTGATGTCTAATTTTGACCAATGTCATGTCTTTCCCCACAAAAAAAAAAACATGCCAATTTTGAGTGAAAGTTATTGAAAAGTTCTTGAATTTGACGTCCAAGTGAATGTGGGAACCCTGAATCATCAAGGTGGATTTGACCATGAGATGTTAGCATGGAGATGGAAACAAAGGCAATGAACTGGAAAAGGAAATGGAGACATTTTTCCACTAGGCAACACAACCAAAGCCAATGCAGCGCTTCATTTTTTTTTTTTTTTGCAAATGAGTCCTTCTGTCCATATGAACATGATGAAATTTGTTTCCACAGCAAGTATAGCATGGCCTTAAAGGGATGGTTTGGTTTTTGGGGAATTTAGCTATTTTTCCTACTCACCCAGACAAACTCGTGGATGCCTTTTTTATATCTCTGCATGTAGTTTGAAGGAATGGGAATGGTTAGCATAGCTCAATTGCTGGAAGTCTACAGGATTGAAGTAGCAGCTGCTTTCAAAAGTAGGGAAATAGACCTGCTCAGTATATTCAGGCTCAAATAAATATGAAACATACTGGTCTTCCTCAAAGACTGACATGATTAGCCTATGCTAACTTTTGATCGCAAAGACCGATGGCTACATGGCTAATTCGTTTAAGACAACTGGGAGCTGGGAAGCTTACCACTTGGAATTTCGTACTTCCCACCTCAGAGCATTCAAGTTGCTGAGATGGGAACCATGGAAGTATTATATTTGCGGGAACCTGAGCTCAGAGAAGAGTCCTGAGTTTCTACCAAGGAATTACAAGGTGGAGGGCCGCTCAAATGGATTTTTCCTGTTCGGAAGCGCAGTTCCCAGTTGTCTTTAACGTACCAGAAGTCCGGCCCGGAATGAGAAAGTTGATATAATGTATAATAATATAATAATAATAATCTAAAAGGTCTATTGAGAGGAACCGCTACTTGATCCCCTAGACTTCCAGCAATTGAGCTAAGCTAACTGTTCCCATACCTTCAAACTGCATGCAGAGACATAAAAAAGGCATCCACAAGTTTGTCTGACTCTGGGTAAATAGGAAAAATAGATAAATTCCCCAAAAACCAAACTGTCCCTTTAAGTGTCCTGATGCGAGAGAGAGAGAGAGAGAGAGAGAGAGAGATGCTGGAAATCTGCTTCTTTTCTGCCCAGCTGTTTCCTTTTCTCTCTCTCTCTCTCTCTCTCTCTCTCTCTCTCTCTCTCTCTCTCTGTGGTTTTGCTGCTTTGTCAGCCTGGTCATAATTCCAATCATACCAGCTTTTCCTGTTTCAAAGGCTTGGAAAGAGAGAGAAGATGTTTGCTATTCATACTAGCCACTCAGCAAACCAGCCAGCCAGAGATTTAACCAGACAACAGGCAGTCAGCCAATTAGTCGATCAGTTAGTTCAATAGTTTCAGGGAGCCAATCGTCCAGCTGGCTAATCAGTCATAGCCAACAGTCACTCTGTCATTCAGATAAGCACCCACTGTCACATCCATGTATAAGTGGTTGTATGAACATATGACCATACATTAGAATTTCATACGTGACGCTTCTAACATATACAGTGTGTCTGCATTGTGACTGTATGACCATTAGTTGGTACATTAGAATATCATAAGTATTGTTTCTAACGTAGAATTCTTCATTGTGGTTGTATGACCATTAGTTGGTACATTAGAATACTGCAAAGTGCAATTTCTTTGTTTTTGCATGAAATATGGCCATTATTAGCTGACATCTAAAGATACTAATCATTCTTGAAAGACCCTTTCCATTTTTGGGGGGTGAATGTTTTTGTTGTTGTTGTTGTTGTTGTAGTTTTATAACCAGGATGCTGACTTATTCACCTCATTCCAGCTGATGGAAATGCACCAAATTAGCATTTCACTTTTTGCAACATTTCAAAAACGTGTTTAAAATTCGCTTGACAGTTGGATGGAAACGGATGCTTGGTTGACTATGAGGCCAAAGAAGGGACTGTGAGCTTTTGCTTGGCTACTATATTGTTAAACTGTGTGAAGGACTGAGTTAGGACAAAAATCCACACAGCCTGATTTTCAGGATGTGTGTGATCGTTTCAGGATCCAGCGTTAAAAGGAAAAGGGAATGTGAAAAAGGGAGAGAACTATGTTTAGAGAGAAAGAAAGAACTGTGGTTAGGACAGAACACATTTCCTGTACCGAAGAACAATAACACCAGGACCACCAGACATGTAGACAGAGAGAGAGATTGGGAGGGGGAGATGGACAGGCAACGGTGAAAACATGGAAGTTGTCAAACACATTTATTTATAGCTCTCTCTCTCTTATCTCACGTCTCTTGGTCTCTTTGTAAGGCAGAAACACACACCGACATGTACGTACACACACCCTCTATTCTCCTGTCTTTCTCTTCCTCCTAATTCTGTCTGTCTGTGTCTCTCTCTCTCTCTCTCTCTCTCTCTCTCTCTCTCTCTCTCTCTCTCTCTCACACACACACACACACACACACACACTCACACACAGCAATAAGCAGTGGTATGCGGGGGCTAACCAATGTTGGATGTTTTAGTGTTGAGTCATGCTCTCTCTGTCTCTCTCTGCTACCATTTCTTCTGTGTTGTGTGTACTTTCTTGATTTGTAACGTTACTTCTTGTTGATCCACTGGGGGCTTAAAGCTGTGCAACTTTTTGACATTAAAATGGCAAATACACAACACATTATCAATCTGTGTGTGTCTGTGACCCTGTGTGTTCATGCCTAAATCCCCCCTTTTGCCTGAAATTGGCTTTTCAATGATGTCGGGACGTTTTGGGGTGTATACCATTTGCTGTAGGCGGGTCGGGTGTGGTCAACAGTGAGCTGGTTGTGGCTATCAAGGTGAGACTAGCGACCACAGAGCAGGGAAGTCATAACAACAACAACAACAACAACAATGGAGGACAGCAGTAAGAAAAGAAAGAACAGCAAAGCTAAACATACAGCAGACAAGACCCATTCAAAAACACTGAACATCATTGCAGGGTTTCCGCCAACATGGCTGGTAAGATAGGAGAACATTTACTGGACACATGTTTTAAATAGGCTAGAATACATTTAAATAGGAATAAACAATACAAACCGAATGTAATGATCCAACAAATGCATTTTATTTACAGTCGAGTCAACAGAAAAAAATATTTTTTGCATTCCTGTTGGCTGTAAGCGATCTGATGGAAGAGTCTTGCTGCCTTCATGTCCTCCTCATAAGCTCGTACTTCTGAGTTTGACAGTTGTAAATGCAACTCATTGTGTATTCAAGATATAACTAAACGGACCCTGAAACAAAAGTAGCTTTTTTCTGACTATTTTAGAAACCAAGTTGTACAGAGCTACTTTGTGCTGCAATGACAATTATGGAAAATATTTGCATCAGTTTTGTATTTGATATTTTAATAAGTTTATTGGCTAAAAGTTGTATATGTAGGACACCTAAAATTTCAACAGAGTGAGAATATCATATCTTGGCATCTTGGCCATCGTGTAAATGTAAAATGCGACTTTGTATTTATCACTTTATTGGGTCTTTCAAGCACGCTCTACTCCTAATTAAAGTATTTCCGATAGCATTTGAAGGCAGTATTGGCTTGGTACTGTAGTGACTGTGTGGCGGATTGGCAGTGTAGAACAAGTGCAGAAAATCTAAGAGATAATGAGGTAAATATTGGACCCACAGTGCAATCGTTTGGCTTCAGAACACTTGGATTATGCTGCACAAGCTGTTTGGAGTAATTTTATGATTTTTTTGCCCTTTTTGGAACTCTAAGATATCTTTACACAGAGATTCTATCTCGGCATAAATCCAAAAATAAAATGTTATTAGTTGTAATATATGTTTATTATATATTTTTCTTACCTAAAATAAAGAGGCTCAAGTTCTAGCAGCAGCGTTAATCAGGTGTTGAGTTTTTCTTTTTAATTTGCAGCCTAATAGTTTTGTTTAAATAAAATAAATTAAACAAAATAAAACAAAAATAATTACTTGGATACTTAAACTTTAGATTTTCAAGTAGAAAGATATATTCACGACTTAACTGCATGCTACCACATAAATAAATAAAAATGGCTGACGTGTAAAGAGAACAGAACCCCTGCTGCTGGGATGGACCTCAGCTCAAATAAAAGGTGATAACATGAACTCAAATCCAAGGCAGATGGCAGAATATTCATATGACTCACAAAATTTACAATGAGGGATCTTCATATAGGAATGGACCAAAACAATCTTTCTGTCAGTGGGGTTTTTTGAAAACTGCCTACCTTGTTCTAGAAAAGAAGGAAAAGATAAAATAAACCTACCACTGTAAATACAGCGTGGCACTGGCACCCACTCCTTACCCAGTGTAACCAAACAATCATCATACCTGCATAAATGCAGCCAGTGGGGGGTGAAGAATTACCCGGCCCAAGTTCTAAATAACAAAGAATGCCCAAGGGGAAATGATGAGTGCAACACACAGCTGACAGTCAGTGATCAGAAAATGGGGAACCTAACAATCACGACAGGATACATAATACATCATGTATGAGTTATATCCCACTTAGGTTACAAAACCACCTCTGTTTGAGCACGATGCCATGCACAGCTAAGTCCAGTACCTCACCATTCACATGTGTAAATGGTGTTAATTTGTCTGATTTCAAGGTTATTAGTTTTAGTTTAAGTCGACCTAGTTAAAAAGACACAACTGTTTATACAACGTTCTGAATCTGTTGACTAATAGTTAGGCTTCTTTCTAGAGCCACCATTTTGCATCGACCTTCAACATCGTCACCCTAACCCTATCAATCATTCAAGAGGCAGAGAAGCCAATTTCTCCACCGGCAGTAGCCTCAATAGACCAGAATGCAATGCAGCCACAAGACGTGTTTTGAGTAAGGGGCGTGAAAAACTTGCTCTCTGGTTCTTACTATGTTATCTTTATTGCTCTCTCCACAACTGATTGGAACAAGTTCATGCCCCTTCTTGGGAGGTTGCAGTCACAAGAGCAAATGTAAATGAACTGGATATAGGTTGAATCACTATTGTATGGTGTCAATAGTCCATAGAGAGTCGTAAAACGGACATTTATTGATATGAAAAAGCTGGAGATTATTCAGTTAGCTAGTTATTGAGGGAGGAGAGAGAATGCATTCACTTGCCCTGTCAGATTTTGCCCAGCGATTCGTTGTAGGCTTGACAATGTGTTCCTCTGTTCTGCTCTGTCGCTGAGTTAATATGCTAAGTATTGTACTCTGCTCTGCTAGGAGACAACAGGACTCTAGTAGGAGTCCTGTATGGGAACGCATTACAGTAATATTACTTTAACCAGTAATGAGAAGGGTTATGAATTAGTATTTCAATTTCAGTAAAGATGTTACAGTTACCAATCAACAGACTACGAGTTTTGCTGTCCTCCGCAATAAATATCGCATTTAACTTGAGTTATCCAAAAACTATATTCCACCACCATTCCTCAATTCCTTTGCCTCACACTGAGCTGCTTAGATTGGAAAAGGCAAAAAAGTTGATTTTCTCTGGGTGGAAGTATTCCCACTACTTTGATGAGAAATGGTAGAAAAGACGACTTTCCCTTGGTGGACCAATTCCCACTACTTTGATAAGAAATGGTATAGAAAGTTGTATCTCTGACATCCTTTTGCATTCTGTTCTCTATTCAGAGTCCTGTCGAGTCATGAGCAGGAAGCTGCCTAGACAGCTGAGCATCAGAGAGAGAGAGCGAGATGTTGGTTAACGGGGTGATTTCAACAAATCTGTTCTGCCGATGACGAGCAACACCAGACTCTCTGAATCGCTTGACAAAATCTGGAGCCAGGCTAGAATATAAGAAGAAGAATATATATATTTTTTTTCTTCTGGTTCCTTCTCTCAAGATAAATCCATCGTATATATATACTAGTTTTTCTGACAATTGAATGTTATGTAAAACCTATTTTTTTCTATTTCTCCTGCGACCCAATCTCAATCAAATTCTGTCTATATGTATTTCCTACAGCTATCATGTGATATCACCTAATTCCTTAACGCTTGATGCTAGAGCAAATGCCAGATACATATTTGGGATTAACCCCGAGGTGTGACAGACCGCATTTGATTGTGCTCCATAGCACCACCTTCAGGCCAACCTTAGCAATAAATAGAATTTCTCCAACAAACTTGAGTCAGTCAAGTTTTACACCACGTTTTGCACACAACATGATAGAGCTGCATACATCATGCCTCAGATTTCACAGATCGGCTTTCATCAAGGCCAACTGTTTGGCCAGGATCAGCCAGATGGCGGACAGCCAATCACAATCAGCCAGATGGTGGTGCTGCAATGTGTAACTTTACATTTTGTAGCCAGTAACTCTTTTTTCCCTCAGATTCCATGGCTCAACAGAAATCAATTGCACATACTTGTTTTCATTCAGCCTTAACGGTTTTCCAAGAAAACCTGTAATGGTACCTGCCTTAACCTGTCTTAAGGTGCTGCTAACCCACCTAAAGCAATTTCATTAGTCTGGCTTTCAATGGAGAGTTTGTGTCCCATGATAGCCTAAATCCTGTTTCCAAGGCTTTTCCACCCTTACGAGAGTAATATACATATCGGCAGCTTCATTCCAAAAATATTGGTATTTATTGGCCTTCAAAAACTCATATTGGTTGAACTCTGAATTACGAGTCCCCATCCCACTGAAGGCAATTTTGCCTATCTATGTTGTCTCAAAATGCTGCTTATGTATCATTGCCCCCTGAACTGTGACACACTGGGCAACGTGCAAGGGCAATATTGCTTCACAGATGCCTCAGCACTTGACATTGATTACATACATTTCTTATGTCCAAGAATACTAATACTAATCCTAATAATATATTACTCATTAGTCGTTATATTACTCATTTCAAAAGTAATATTATTACTTTACTTATTCCTTGGGAGCAGTAATTTGTTACACTCTGCTACACTGGCTGCATTGTTGTGTCCAATGGCAGCAAGCAGCAAGATTCGTCTAGATACAATTCCTGATGACTGACGCAAGGATTCGTTCCATTTTGTGAATGGGAAAAATGAACAAAGCAACAACACGCTGTTTCTAGTGGCATACCATAAAATTATTTGGCATATAGCCTACATGTAAATCCTAAGAAATGTTTAAATTCAAATAGACTGTTTCTTGTGATTTGGTTAATCGCTGTTATGTTTCACAGCCTTCGATGGAAATGTTGACATTTTGATTGTTAGGGGGAATAGCTTTTTCTCTTAACCAGACTCTCTTCACACTGGGGATAAATGTGTGTCTTTCTGCCCGCATTTCACTTCCTTTTGCTGAAAAAAAAGCTGTTTGCTGGGTATGTCAGTGCTTTGTCTGCTGTTTAGAAATGTAAGATTGTTTGCTCTCATTCCCAGCCATCGAAAGTTTGTTTAATGTTTGCCATTTTAGCTCCACAATCCTGCTCTGTGATGGTATGGTACAAATGAAGTGTTTTGTCATTAGTGTGCTTGCCGTAGGCAGAGCACACTCTTACTATCTTGCATACTTATTATTCTTTTTATTCTTATTCTTCTTATGGACAAAAGTTTAGGATGCATCTCCTCCTACAGTTTTTACAGTACATAGACATATTAGACATCAAAATGTGCGGCTCATTGAGGAATCGTGTGCTATTACTTTTCTAAGAGATCCATCATAAGCTCTTTGAGATATGAATGATTAAATGGCATTTTTAGACGCAATACACACCCATTGTAAAAGGATGAGAACCTGAGAACCGTGTGGACTCAATCACAGGATCACAGAGCCAGAAATTGAAGTTTGGTTTTGTCCTTGTTTCTCCGCGGAGATCGGGAGGCTCCAACACAGTAGCTGAAGCTAAGGTAGAATCAGATCAGTATGGATGTATTTGGCCTTTTATTCTGTATATTAAAAGTCTACAGCAGGCTGGCTTGATGCATTTGGGACAGACGGACCGCGCTGCGGAGATCGGGAGGTACGTTAGCACACAGTAGCTGAATCTAACTGAAGCTAAGGTACACACACAGAGTATCGTGGTTTCTGCGCGTCGGCCGACGCTTAACGGAGCTTCTCACGAGCTCAGTTTTTAAGCTAGAGCGGAGCTTTTTTTATTAGCGGAAACTAGACATCCAGATGAATACGTAGGTACCAGCCATGTTATGTAACATAGCTCCAAAGTCGGCGAAGTTTTTGACAAAGGTAAATGGGCATGACTATTTTCAAACGGGTCCCTTGACCTCTCACATCAAGATATCTGAATGGCTCATTAGAACCGCAAGAGTCTTAGCTTTACAGCCATATCTGACATATGTCAGCTACATAGGGTATATGAGCTCCAGGGTACTAAAGACACAGTGTTCTGCATGCAGTGAAAAGATGTTATTCTCGCCTTTTTTTCTTTCCCTATTTCTGCACACTGTGGTACCTAAACAGTCATGGAATTGTAGAAATTGGGTATGGCTACAAAGCTGAGACTCTTGTGAATCCAAAGAGCCCAATTGCATTCATGTGTGATTAAATATGGCCTCATAGTAACCATTTCAATGTGATGACAGCATTTTTTATAACTTGACCTTACTGTATAAAATGACATGAAATGAAATGGTCGAGCTCATTCATGTCAGTGCTTCGACACAGCCAGCAGATGGCGACAGAGACCATGAGTTCCCCACATGGGCTTTCTGTCAGCCTCGGCACCGACTTTGTGATGCGTTTAGGATCCTTGGAAAGCTGGGAATCTGTAGGTTCGTTCGATACCAAACATGTTGCTGTGCAGTGATGAGAAAAGTTTCCCAGTGCCTTTGAACGCAACTGGCTCTGTTTACTGAGTCTAGTCTGTCAAAATGCTAACAATTGCAATGCTGCACCGCTTAGCAAAGCTAGTGAACGCCAAGTCTAAGGGCAGGGGCATTGCAAGGGCGGCAAGCACACTTAAATTTTCTTTAGAAAATTTAGCCTTTTCTAGTTTTTTCATAATGTCTCACCGTGGTAATGTTATGGAGAGCATTGTTACATTTTTGTAGCCGAGAAGAGTGAGCAGCGCAGTGCCATTCTTGCCACTGGCTTTGTCGGCAATTATCTGTAATTGTGGGGACTATTTCATGGACCATGGGGCTGCTGTCAGATGCTTTCAGCGATTAGTCACATCCCACAGGGACTTGTGTGTGTGTGTAACTCTGTTTGCAGCAGTAATTGCGTGGCATATCACCATCTACTGTAAACACTCCTTCTGGAAGTACAAAGGCTGTTTTGGCTGAATGGCTAGATCTCTCTATCCATTTTTCTTCTCTCTCTCTAAAACACTTAAACACTGTTAAAAACTGTTACTGACAATTAGGGCCGTTGGTTTCCCCCAAAAATCAAATTTGACTGAAATGAGTCAACTGTGACATTATTTTTTACAGTCTACGGTCCCAACATAACAAAAGCACAAATATGTATTCAAAAGATGAAAAACTGTCCACCACTAGGACCAATGCACCATTATTCCTCACCACTGATTTAGTAATCCATTCCACATTATCTGCAGCCACTGGTATTGATCAGTCTCAGACAGGCACATGGCACACACACAGGAGAGACTGTGTGTGTCCAATCAATATTAGTTTTTCCTCTTAACTGCCCTCTATTTACATAGTGTGTGCTGGATGTCTCGCTGTATAGAATGGATGAATTTCAGAGGGGAAAAATAACTTAACAGCAGTTATTGGCAGCAGTTGTTCGTGCACCGATCTTGCTCAGTCTGACCATGCTGAATAAGTGCTGAGTAAAGAGGAAAACAAATATTGATTCTGCACAGTGTCTCCTTTCTGTACAATAGACCTTGTTATGAGTCGGACGGCACCAGCGATAGCCGGCTTCCTAGAGATGATAAGACCGTTCTTTTCTCTCATCAACAGTCTTCGTGTTTTACTCTTATTTGAACCTTTATTTACCCAGGAAAGCTTGACTGAGCACATATGGCCTTTTTCATCACCACCCTGCTTCACATTCACACAGGTCCACACATTCACAACCACAGTCTTCTACTCTTGGATTAAGCCACTCCACTGGTGCAGTTGGGGTTTTAGTGGCACCACAGCAGTAGCTGTTGAGTGAGGGGAAGGTGTTAGTCATTCTCTTGTCTGTATTCTAGTTATTATGGCTAAGATTGTACATTATGTTGAACAAGAACAGGCTAATGACGGCATATAATGGGTAGAGATGGGATCTTTTTACAGTATGACAGCATTATTTCCTTTGGCCGGCGCTCTTTTTCAGGTAAGAGACGGCAATACCACCGCGTCGTTTTACGACCCTAGGTTTAGGATTGTCGCTGAACAGGGATTGTTCAGCTTTGTGAATGTGACAGATAAGAGATTAAGTGCTTCCTACAGTGCTAATGATATCTTTTCTCCTCTCCTGTCTGTAGAAGATGTTAGATAACAGAGGGTTTACAGCATGTCCCCTGTGGTAGCACACTGGGGCAGAACGTCGTATAAGAACAGCATTATATAGTATGGTTGGTTGACAGCTTTATCCAAAGTACTTTATACTACTGTGATTGTATAGATTTCTAGAATGGGTGGCCCCAGTGGGAACTGAACCCCTATCCCTGGCAGTGTTGGTGCCTCGCTCTACCCATTGAGCTACACATTGAATTGAACTCCTAACACTAGCTGCTGTTACATGAGCCATATTTTTTCATTCTGAGTGAAATCATTTTGATTGACGATTCCCCCACAAGTGTTTACATGAGTGCTAAATAAAAGGATTGCATGGGTGCTTTACATGCTCCACAGTATGTAATCAGAATAAAAGTTCCTAATATGTGCAAAATATAGAAGCCAGCACTCTAACATGGGCTTATGTATTTAAGATGGACCTGTGTCAAGAGTTTACTGCTGTTCTTTTTGCAACAGTTTTATCCAAAAGTGTCAGCAACAGACGTTTTGTTTTGCATACAATGATTAAAATTCTCCCAGAAAACAGTAAACGTCGCTTCTGTCAAATGGGCGAGCGTGCACAGAAAGAGTATACACATTCCAACCAGAGAAACCGCAGCTAGCCTATTTGTTAGTGCATTGCTCTACTTATTAAGCTTATCACACTGCTTGTTATGTCTTCTGTCTTCATGAGGTAATACATAGAAACCTGCTCAAACTTTCCAGGGAGTGTCGTCATCCCTTGGGTTTTGCGCTGTACAGTGAGTATATATAAGGCTGACAAAGGGCATTGGCATCTGGGAAGTTTCCTAATACTAAAATCCAGTAAGTAGCCTAACATTTTAGATATCAAAGATTCCATGTCGTAGAAGGATCATAGATCACCGTCATGGAGAAAATGCATTATACCTCAGTCATCCTTTTTGGCAGTGACCAAAAACAAATGTAAGTCTATAATTGTTCAATGAAAGTAAATAGCACATCAGATTGGTAGTCATGACGTTTAGCATGAACTCATGTCGGTCCTCAGGGTCCGAAATTAAAACCGCCCCCAAGTGCCTAATGTGGGAAAAGAAATGCTTTGGTTGATAAATCAATAAGTCACCTGCACACTGGCTGGTGACTTTGTTAACATTTGAATGCCTCATTTATATCCAGTCTGTAGTCCCTACCTGTTCTGAAACTTTGTCCCTGGTGAACACTGTACACTCTCTCTGACCCGCAGGAAATCAAATCTTTCTGTTGCTTCTGTTGCTCTTCATGATGAATTAAGTGAGCGGGCAAGTTTTGAATAAACAGAGTACCTGATTCTATATATGAAATAGCATTGAAAACAGGTATGGTAACATAGGCTATTTCTGTGAAAAATGTATACAAAATATTTTGGATGGTATTTTGGACGGTAAAAATGATTACATTTTTTTTTAGCTTACCAGCCCTTGATAGGCGAGCCATGAATTTAATGTTGGTCACTGTCAGCAGTGTCCTTAGTACATGTGATAGAGAGAAAAATGACAGCATTACAGGAGCAGGATTGAAAGCCAGTGCAATCCTTGTGCAATCACTGTGCAACACAAAGTTTGTCTTGTCCCACTTAATTCACAACACAGAAATGTCAGGCAAAAAAATGATGTGGGTCCAATGAGAAGGGAAGAGAGAGAGAGGTAGAGAGAGAGACAGAGAGATTATATCTCTATTGTCTGCTACCAAACCCATTCTGACAGCCCTAAAATCACAACGACCGCCACTGGCACAGAGACAGACAGGAAGATGGGCTGAGAGAAGTGGTTCAACGTTTTTAATGCTGTATTATACCTCCAGTAAATGAGACTCAACTATTCAATCTGAGAAACACTGAATCACTGAAATAAACTTTTTTTCTTTATTTCTATAGCACTTTTCAAAAACAGAGTTGCAAAGTGCTTTACAAAAATGGAGCAAACACAACAGAACAACATGGTTTTAAAGTGCAGTAAATATAACAGAATAAAATAGATAAATAAAATAAAGATAATAAAATATACAAAAAAATTACAGACTGTAGAATCATGTCACATAATGTCACATACTGCAAAGCAGTGTTGTCCAACCATGTCCCAACGAAAGCCATGTAGGTTTTCATTCCAACCAAACACTGGCAACTGATTTCTGTTTCCCTGTGTGTTGATCAGTGAAATCAGCTGGTGGTTTGGTTCGAATAAAAACCTGCATGCACATGGCTCTTGGTGGCACATACTTGGAAACCACTGCTGTAAAGCCTACTGTGATCATACGAGAAGAAGGCAATGCATACAAGGACCTCCTGGCCAAGGAGTAAACTGTAATATCATTTAGTTAGGAAACAGTAACCATGCGTTCATGAGCAACACAATCAACAAGTCACCAGAGGTCCATTCATTTCCTATAGACCTGAGTGACCAGGGAAACTCGGGTGATGTGTGGACAGCCAACATGCTTGTTGGCCAAGAAAAGCTGGCAACAGCTGAAGTCTTCACAGTCATCGGCCTTCAACAGCCAATCAGATTTACACGCTTCCTTGTTTCCCTACCGATGTGATTTCATTTCATGAACAATAGTTCCACCTGACAATGTCAAAATCTATGAAAAGAGGTGGAAAGATGCTGTCGTAGAGCGGACACCACACTTCATGGAGCTCCGGTGAGATTTGTCAATTTATCTGATTATTTTACTTATTCGCTTGGCGAAAGTATCATCATTAACCACGGGAGTAACTCTACAATGACTCCTGACAACTATTTCTCGAAAACACCCGAGAATATGCCCATAGTCAAGAAAAACTCGACCAAGACTATCCCTAAAGACAAGGGACTGCAGAATGCTGACATCGTGGAAGTGACCGGTCGTGAAGATGCTAGCAGTAACATCCACCCGAATATTCTTCAGGCAATGGACAGAATATCCGATAACATCACGAAGGTTATTGATGCTAAAGTTGACACAATTCTGGCGGCCATAAAGGCACAAATGACTCAACTGCGGGCTCTGGTGGTTCAATGCCGAGGCGGAGGGGAGAATTGCGAAAAACGGTTGCTGCCGTTTGCAGCTGTGAATGTCCTCCACTTCCGTGTTTCCCCCCAGTGTAAACACACGCGTCGTACACAGCAGTCAGCTTCAGAAGCGGTAATTCCACTTTTCTTCCCTGGACGTTTGGACGGTAATCCTCTGAGGAGACGGTTCATTACACAGCCGGACTACACGTAAGGATTTAGCGGAGAAATTGACATCCAGGCATTAGCCGGATCGTTGTGAAAAGTTGTATTCTGCAATGATGCCCGGTCACGGAGTCTCACAGACTTCTCTCTGTTGAACCATCTGGGAAGACCTCTCACTCAGATCATTTTTTAAATATCGGCGCTGGGGAGAGAAGCTACAACAGCTAGGAAACAGACCAAAGACCAAAAAGGTAACGTTAAGTCTGAGAGAAGTGAAGTGGCTGTAGTGAAGATTTGGTATAAATAATGGTGTCGATATCAGTCTTTTTCACTCACGTTGCGATCGTTGGCTTCAGGAGACTTGGATTATGCTGCAAGAGCTGTATAGAGTAATTTTATCCCATAGAGTAATTTAAGCCAGTGATTGGCCTTACCCCAGACTCACTTGAGGTCACTGTAGAAAAGAGAACAAGGGCCAAACTAAAAACAGTTCTGTATTTTGAAGGCCATCCATTACACAGTGTTTTTAACGGACTCAGAAGCTCATTCAGTGAGCGACTAGTGATGCCTCAGTGTTCTACTGAACGACTCAGAAGGTCTTTTCTTCTTGTTTATTTTTAGATGCGAAGCAACTCATGGACCTGTAAAGCAACTTGCTCACTCAAATCCTCATGGTTAGCCTATCTGACCCCTAGTGGCCGACTAAATGGTTGCACTCTTGAGCCCTGCCACTAGATAGATGCAGTCGGAGCCTCTCGTACTGCACACAGTCAGAATAGAGTGATCCATCAACCAAGTTGCTCAGAGTAAGAACATGGGGTCAGAATATTAGGCAAAAAAAATGTAATTGGATTTTCTAACAAATTGAAGGTAATAAATAATAAGAGAAAGAGACCTCAACTCGATGCCTGAAAACCACTGCCCTAGACATTTCTGGTCCACAACTAAGGACAAGAGAAATGGGCTTTGCCTTGGGCTATGACAGGATATGAACAGTAGGTTCCACAAACATGAGGCCAGGGGTCTACAGATTTGGCCTTTGGACTTACTACACAATAGTAATGAAAAAGTACAGACGTTCAGTCCAGACGTAGCCTTGGTACTACTTTAAACCCTATGTACACTGCACTATTGCTGCACTGTTGCTCCACCTGAGAATTCAAAATTCAAATTTGGTTGTTTTGTAGGTTGGACTTGACAACCAACAGTTGGAGAGACATGGGTTTTGTGTTACACAACTTTGGCTTTGACCTGATGTATAATTGTTCGGGTTAGGGTTAGGGGCTAACCCCGTCACAGTAACCAAAATTGCGTAAATAAAGATGGACACCCAACCAAGATCAAAACTCCTACGCAAAAGTTGCTACAAAGCTCAGAGGTGAAGTGTGGTATCGCATTGTTTGCGTTTTCTTTTGTTTTCTGTGGTATCGTAGTAGTATTACATTTTTTGATAATAAAGCAAAAATACACCCACAGATACTCCTATACTACTACTGTGAGATATCATCAATTTGTGATGTTCAGTGCATTCCAGGAGTTACTTTGTGATGAAGTGTTGTAATTTTTTTTTTTGATGTACCCACTTTCCCTCAACCTGCCTCGTCTGCTTTTACTTCAGTTAGTGAACACTTTTCCCAGAATGCCTTTCGATAACTCCCAGAGAAAGAGTTTCTCTGTACTGTATATGTGTAGGTGGAGAGAGCAAGCGCAATTGCGTAGTATGTTTCTCCAGTCGAATAAAAGTGAGAGTGGAGAGAGGACAGTTTGGCTGGTTGTCCAAATTATAGAAAGCTGTTGACGAGCGCGTTGTATTTCACACGCTATTGACCACAGATCTGCAAAAAAGCAAGCTGTGGCTGCATTGCATTCTGGTCTGTTGAGACTACTGTTTGTGGAGAAATTGGTCTCTCTGCTTCTTCTACGATGGATTTCTCCCTGTATGATTATTGAACGTCAGTGCAAAATGGCCGCTCTCGAGAGAACCCCTCACTCTTTGATTCTGAGGGACTGACACTGTTGATGTTTTAGATAGCTGAAACATTTTCTGCTTTCAAACTCCATTGTAGCTGTGCTGGGAATGGCCTAATATGATAGATGTCACGTTGTCTATGTTTGGTCAGTTAGCCTATCTGCGGGTATAAGAAAAATACACCAAACACCAAAATGGGACCATAAATGCATGGTACATCGCCAATAGCTGTTTTCAAACAGTGTTAAAGGGTTTTAGGGAGGATTTTTCCTTTAAACTTAGTGTTTGTATTGCAGTCAAAATACTGGTATTGTGACAATACTAGTGTATAACATTCAAGGAAGAATTCCCATACAGATGCCACTGTAGTAGAAAGAGTAGATGCAGGATCGGGGTCTTCTACCATGGCCACCGCTGTAAACCAACAATAGCTTTACCACGCCTCTAGCTGCAGTGGCTTGTTTTGACAAGGCCAGAGCCTTCTGCCGCTTCATGTGTGCAGCCAATGGAAGTGAATGACACTGCAGCTCTCTGTGCAGCAGAGCAGAACGGCTGCTATGCAAGAACTAACCCATGAGGTCGGTTTGGATTAGCTGCCGCTGCGCCTCTCTGTCTCCCCGCTCGAGCCCCTTCTCACTCTGTTCCTCTATCTCTTTCTGTACTTCCCCTTATCTTCCTCTCTGTAGCTCTGTCTTTCTGCCTTTCTCCGTTTCCATCTCACCCTCTCTCACTCTCTCTCTCTCTCTCTCTCTCTCTCTCATTCCTTCCATACCAGACATATCTTATGACCAGCTGAGTTAGTCTCCAGGTTCTTGCTGTAGTTCTCCGTATAAGAACAGCCAATGTCAGCATTTAGTTGTAGAACACATAATTACAACAAGTTGTGGAAACATAGCCCCCCTCTCTGCTCTTCTGACCGCAACTGAGTGTGTGCGTGTATGTGTGTATGTGTGTGCCAGTCAGTGCACGCGTGTGTGTGCATGTGTACGCCAGACATATAATGGTGGTGTGTGTCTATTCTATTCGGCATGACTATTCACTGTCCTGTTGCAGTAGGGCAGAAGTGTTGTATAGAGGCTAGACAGACCGTCCCGTAACCGGAAGGGCTCAGGTTTGTTCCCAGCAGCAGCCTGTGTCTTGTTGAAGTGTATTTACATATTTTTTCATAATATATTTTTAGCCCCAAAAATGTGATAAAAAGTGTTTAATCTGCATTTGATCAAATTACCGGGTAAATCATATTGTTTGTGGAAGTTTATTTGTATTTGTATCCATCCTGTAATATCTAAGTATTGAACCACAGTTTGCTCCACATGCGTGCAAAAGCTGAAGTGAAGCCTCTCCTCCTCCTCTCCAGCTCATTTCTCTCCAGGCTATCTTAAGTACCTGTCTCTCCGCTGAGGCGATGGGCAGCGCCATCTCAAGTGGCCCGCCTGTTATCGTGCCACTTTAGCTGCCCTGGAGTTTACTTAGCTCTCGCATGCAGATGCCAACACACAAACACACATAATTGCAGTTGCACTAGTACATTTGCACACACACACACACACACACACACACACACACACACTTCAGATGGCCTGCTGTGTAGCCTTTCTGTGTCCTTGTGTGGTAGTCGTCCACCTGCTTCTCGCATCGGGACAGAGAGTTAAGGTTGGTAATGGCAGGCTTAGGCTAAATGTCAAGCAGTGTTTTCTGAAACCATGTTTACTGATGAGGTGCCAGTGGGCCATATACTGTAGCGTTCACCACCCTATCAGCTAGGGAGGGGATATGCTTATCTCACGATGTGATTCGATACGCGATATGGGGTTCACGATTCAATACAAACTCAATACGATGTAATAAATAAAATGACAACAAAGTCTGACTGCGGTAGAATTGTTTATTTCTAAGTCACACATTTTTCTAGCAATGGGATTGGCTTGCCAGTATGTAACAGCAACAATGTAAAAATGTCATTACAAAGTGCAAATAATATAATTTTGATGGAGAGCAAGCCATCTCATTTAAGATTTCTACAGCAGAATAAAATGTAGCTAATATCGCAATTCATTTTCTGCCACACGATACTTATTGTCACATTTTTGTATTGCGAAATATTGAATTTTGATATTGTCCTATCCCTACTATGAGCCTAATTACATCCCATCCCACATAGGTAAAAATGTAAAGTATGTGTTTGACATATGTGTGCGTTTTGCCATCTGATCAGGATTTTTGGGGCCGATAATGTTGTAACAGTCTGAAAGTATATGTTTTACCCAGATCTTCTACTAACAACAGCACATCATGTAAAAGTTCAGTAAAATATGAACCTTATTTTGAACTTTTTGGAAGCGCTGAAAAATAAGCTTTAGCAATCGCAATGTCTAACATACAAATCAGAGCGATTCTTTTGTCAATATTGTGCAGCCCTACCTTTCACCTCTCCCCTACTGTTTTACCATCTGACTCTTCTTTTTTTTATCTCTCCCTCCTAACCTCATACCACCTTGTCCCCCATTTATAAAAAGAAATGGGAAAACATTTTTGCCCCTCTAACTTGCACACAACACTGAGAAGGGCCCCTTTATAGTCCTTTACAGCTCTAGATTTAGAGTCTGAGCTGTTAAAGCTATTTCTGTTGGACTCGTGTCTGTCTGTCTGTCTGTCTGTCTGTCTGTGTATCTGTCTCATTGCTTTTGCTTGCCTGGCTTAGAACAATAATCTTTCTAGAAATGTAGGGCCCATTGCTTTGCACTCTGTCCAGAGAAAGCTGGACTCACCAATGTTAGATCTTTTGCCCCTCTCATCCCTTTTGGTATAATTTTGATATAAAGCATCACAGACCAGCAGGGTCGGTGATGAGTGTACTATGTGCAGTTTACTGACATCACCTTACAGGATTTGAAGGTGAAGTCTGCATGCAAAGTTGCCCAGTGCAGCTTTAAGTCACCTTGCTATCAATGAAAGCTAAATGCTGACTAATGACTACTGACTGCTGTGCTGTCTATGTCTTTCCCTGGACAAGTGCAGCTTGTGCTCCCAGTGTTGTCACAGTTATAAGAAAACAACTGACACAGCAAATATGCCAACATCCCATCTACTGTCACTCTGAATGAAACACAGGCACAGACAGACTGGCCGGTTGGCAGGGTGACAGTCATATAGAGACACTTGTAGATATTTACATCAAGGTTCAGCTGATATGGATTTTTGAAGGCCAATACTGATATTTTTTGATTGAAGATGCTGACAGCTGATATTTTGTGCCGGTAGTCAATATCTTTAAATTTGACATGCATTTTTGTGCCAAATTCTCTACTGGACCTCTATGATGGCACCAGACGTGTTTTGCTAGGAGATTTGTGATGCAAATGCAAAGCCTCTGTGTAATCAAGCTGCATCGTATCCATATCCAATGAAAAAGGCGTCAATACAAGAGTCTTAGATGGAGTTTAGCATCACTTTCTCTCAATATAAGAGAGAGAACGTTGCGTATTGGAGCTAAGCGAACAGTTGAGGAAAGTGTCAAAGTGTCAATAAACTACCTAGCTGATATTAATAACAGATGTTGAAATATTTACCATTTGAAGTTAAAGAGTAACCATACCCCAAACCCAAATCTGTGGTGAAGTAGGGTACTGAACTGGCCATCTGTTATTGGCTGATCTTTGGGGCCAGGTGATGTCACCACCTGTTGTACTCTATAGAAGGTGACATCACCTGGCCCCAAAGATCAGCCAATAGCAGATGGCCAGTGCAGTACCCTACTTTTCACCATTAGATGTCAGGCTTCACCACAGATTTGGGTTTGGGGTTTAGTTGCTCTTTAAGGTTTGTGTTGTGCTGATTGACTTCCATTCATTCTGTCTGTAATTCTGTTCCCATATAGTAAAAATCCTAATCCTTCTGGATACATAGCAACTGTTGTTTCCTCCATGGTTACTGCTGGTGTCAGGGCTGTCTCCGTTTTGGCTGCATGGTAACATCGCCGGCCAGACAGCTGTTAGACTCAGATCCAAAAAGAGAAGAAGCTCATAAACTCTAAACTGATAGTGTTCTTGTTTAGTAGTCAGCTAATATCACAAGATAGCCTTTGGTGTGCTGATATAGAAAACCAAAAAGCAATAACATATTTTTGCTCCGTCAGCCACTCCTTGTACCTGCTTTGTTAACACGGAAGTAATTGTGAAAACACAATAGAACTAGTAGTGTTTACATTCTCTGAAACTCATGTTCTGGGATATTTCAGTGACATCTGGTAGTCTTTAGTATTTGGAGATTAGGTGTCGTACAAATGAATATATCTGCAAATCTCCTCAGCTAGTCTCTCTTCGATCTGCTCCATTGTCTTCGCTATCGGTGGATATCAACCGGATACTTCGACACAGAACTATAAATCAGCCTTAAGCCATGACACATGCAGTTTAGTAGCCAAAGTATTTGGTCAGTTTCTTTGGAGCTAAATATTGTCTCTTCTTTTTGTCACTTAAATGGTGATTATTGGGCAAAGGAACAGACTGTCAATTTTTGAGGCTTAATCAGCATCAATATTAAAGCTGCAGTCAGCAACTGTTATATAGTGCCTCCTATTGAAACACTGACACTGTTACTGGCTTTCAGCTTTTTCCAACCAGGATCCAGACTCATTAAAAGCTACTGATGCTTTTGTCATGTGGCCACTTAACTTGGTGTCACTTAGGGACACCTTTTAAGTCATAATGAGAAAAATGACTTTTTCACCTTGTTAGGTGAACTCTCCATATCATAATGTACACCTTTTCAACAAAAATTGCAAAAAAATGTCCCCTAAAAATATTTTCTTATATATTCATATCAAAATCACGGTACTTTTACTTTGTGGAAAATGCTATGCTTTTAGTGGTTACTTCATGGCGTACCAGTAGACGTACATACTGTAAAAATTCCAACCAGTAATACATCGCAGATGTTTTTTTATTCATTCTGAAGAATCCAGAATTTAGATTTTAAGATTATTAAAGGACTTTCCAGGTTTGTTCTGGTCTAACCTGCCCATTTTTGAGTTCGTTCCTGTATTATGTCCTGCCTGAACATTCTGTTGCAAGCGGAAATATGTCCAATTACAGAAGCGAGACTCGCTTGTGACTCAAACATGGGATTTTGAGACTCTCTACACACCTCTTTAATATAACATCACATCAAACGGCTCTGCGTGTTTCATTGAGTTTGAGCTATTCAAGTGATGTTTTGAAGTTTTTTTAAGTCTTTTTGAGGTGTTGCAACAGGTTGGTTAGGGAGGCAGCCTAGTAGTTGCTGGTTTGATCCCTAGTGTATTGCATGAGGAAACTTCCACATTTACAAAATGATTGATAAATGAGGCCCATTGTGATCATTTCACAACATTTCATGAGACAAGGCTGTGACTGCTGTGTTTTCTTATGCTCCTGCTGGACTGCAGGGTCTCAATTGTGTAAATGGGCTTTGTTAAGCAGATTGGTTTAAACTGAACCCCTGTTGAGGGATGAGGGGTGTTGGGGGTTGGGCTAAGAAGCATGCACACATACACATGCATATACACACACACACACACACACATGCATTATACCAGGTGGGTGGGGATTACCTCCACAGCCAGACAGACAGCAGGACAAGAGGATCAGATGCTATAAACTCTTGTGAATGTATTGCCTCATGCTTAATGTTCTTGAACACACTTTTCTTTTAGTTATTTTTACTGAACCTTCTTGCTTGTATTCTTGCAGTATAGCGCTCCCCTGTTGCTCCACGGTCAGCGTTGATACAAAGACTGACAGCAAGTGAGAGTGAAGACATGTAATGAGTTTTGCATGGCGTTTGAATGTCTACAGCAGTGATAGGCAGTCGTGTGCCATGGAGTGCCAAGATTTTGCAGGTTTTTATTCCACCAAAGACTACTGATTAGTTCATCCTCTCTGGCTGAAGCTGTGCTAATCAGTGAAATCAGCTGCTGTAGTGTTTTGCTGGAATGAACACCTACAGACTTAGGGTGATCAAATGCCAAAATCAGTTAGACTAAAAAGCTATGAATCATTTGTAAGATGCAATTTTGAGACCTCTATGCACTCTTTCAAAAAACATTTTCAAGAGCATCATGCAAAATAATCACGATACTCCACATCAACATAACGCATCACGTGTCTGTGCAGCCGTGCATGTATGTGTGTGGGTGTGTGTTGAACAAGGCCGTTGTGGTAGCAGCAATGAACATAAACGTGCAGCAAGCCATAGAGCAGCAAGCCACAGAGCCAACATCTGTGTGTGTGTGTGCGTGTGTGTAGTCATGCGCATTGGTTAGAACAGAGCAACACCCAGGTGCGAGTGGGCACAGTGCTTCACAGCCCAGTGTGCAATTCCAAAGAATGACATATACACACACACACACACACACAGTGAATGGGTGTCTGTTTCTGTCTCTTACATCAGCGATACAGAGATTATATCTCACTGTTACAAAATGCAAAGTGTACAGCAGAGAGACATGTTCTCTTGCTGTAGCGGATGACCATTTCCATTAAAACCAAAGTCAATGAATTTTGTGATCCAGCATTTAGACGATGTGCTGTTAAAACCCCCTCAACTCATGTATATGCATAGATGCATTAAAGCAACTCAAACAGGCATATGCCCATCTGACTGTGTGTTTGGGTGTGCTTCTGTCTGGCTCTATCCGTCTGTGTGTGTGTGTGCGTCAGCCAGACTTGTTAGGCTCCTCTGTTTTCCTCCGACTTCCTGTTTCCTGCCTGTGAATGGACCAACCACATCACAGCATTTACAATAGCGTGGTTGTGACCCTAGATCACAGTCTGCGTGACATCTCTCTAATTAGAATGTCATTTAAACAGTGAGCCAATTATACCCGCGGGTGATTTACGCACATGAGATGCCTCGTCTTGCAGCGATTATGCAGCGTCTTGTTGTGAATCTCCGTTTCCGGCGAAGGATTCCTTGGCAGCTAAGTAAAAGCAGACATTCTTCTAGCCGTGCTGAAAACACATGCACTGATGGTAGTGGAAGGCACAATGGATGAAAGCTTCCTCACCTTGTAAATAAGAGCTCAACCTCTCCTAATCAGGGCCTTCAACAGTTTTTTGGGGGTAATTACTATTTTGATTGAACACACAGCTTTGTTGAATTCTTAATTCTGACTGGCCAGTAAAGGCGTTCCGAGGAGCATCTGCTCTTATCCAAATACCTAAATTGTAAACTCTACACTGTCGGGACTTATACTTTGCGATGATGACCGGCTCGCTTTACAACCCTAACCCTATCCCTTACATATTTACTCCTGTGGAACGAATGCTCACATCTCTTTCTCTCACCCTCTCATTTCTTCCCAGAGTCCAGAGCCATGAAACTGAATCCCCAACAAGCTCCACTCTATGTAAGTATCTCCCATTATCTCACAGCGCCATAATAACCCGTATTCTCCAGGTGCATTGCATTTACATGGGTTTTTTACCTAGGTGTGGTCGGTATATAGAAGTTGGTGATTTTCTTCAGCTCCACACTATGCGATGGCCTACTGCAGGGTGGGGAACGTTGACTCCATTACTGCCATAACAGCTGTTTTCTTTTGCTTTTATTCTGTTTTTTTGCGGGTAAACATTACCACGAGCTGAACCTTGCCTGGAAATTTAAATGGTAATTCATCCTAACTGTTGTTTTGTTCTCTGTCTTTCAATCTGCCAAGCTGCACTGAGAGTAAAACATTGCAGCATCAGAGAGTGGGCAACATGCATGAGTTTGTTTTTGGAGAGATGTGGGGCAGATGATAAGTTAGCCTAAACAGTGGGAGATACAGGAGTTCAACAGTGTCCAGTTATAGGGCATCTTGGATTCAGTAGTTTACTTGTGATGAGGGTTCAACCAATATGGGTTTTTCAAGGCAGAGATACTAATGTTTTTGGATTGAAGCTGCTGATAGACGATATCAGTGTGCCAATATTAAGTATCTTTAAATTTGATCAAATTAATAACAGCTTATGAAAATTAACAACAACAATAATTACTACTATTACTACTATTATTATTACTATTATTACTATTTCTGTTATTACTATTACTATTATTACTACTATTATTATTACTATTACTATTGCTATTACTACTATTACTATTGCTATTACTACTATTATTACTATTACTATTACTACTATTACTACTATTACTATTGTTATTGCTACTATTACTATTACTACATGCATACTTGTGGAATCTCATCAAAATGTCACATTAGGATCAGTTTGGCCTCCCATAGACAACCAGTGTATATGATTTTTAACACAAAGCCAATATCGGCCCAACATATTGGTCTAACCCGACTTGTGATGCATACAGGTATGTACAAGTAGGTACGCATTGGTAATGATACTGCTATCAGCTGCTATAGAGAAACAGGGCAATACCCGGCAAAAACAGGGTATCTGATATTCAAAATCCACTTCTAGGAACTTTGTTTTACATGTCAGAAACTAAAGCAGAACAATTTTCTTTCTTCTCTCACATTGAGGATGCTAGACAACTCTAATTCAGGGGTTCTCAAATGTTTTCACATAAAGGACCCCCAAATAGACACACATTAGGGACCCATGGACCCTACTTGATAAGATTTAGTCCCAGGGACCCGTATGGGAAGATTGTAGTTGTTGATTTGGTGTTGAATTGTGTACATTGAAATGAGAGTAGTGAGAGTAAAACCTATGATTAAAATAATCATTCTTATACATTCTACAATTGGGATAATTTCTAATGACTTAAATTATAGCAAAATTGAAACTATTCCACATTTTGCTGAGGACCCCTCACCCTGGAGCTCCCTCTAGGACCCTTGGGGTTCCGCGGACCCTACTTTGAGAACCAGTGATTGAAATTAGCTAAATGGATTACTGCACCATCTTTAACTTTGGGATACATGTCACAATGTGTGGACAACAGGAGGACATTTCAACATCCGCTCAAGTTTCATCTCTCCATACCCCGATGAGTCCACAAGTATTTTTTCTGTGTGTGTGTGTGTGTGTGTGTGTGTGGACATGCTGCTGAAGTCAGAGCAGAAAATGACAACATATTTGTGGTTCTTTTCAACCATTAATTAAAGAAGCTGTTTTGGTCACATGAAAATTACACAGCACCATATTGATGGGATATTTCAATGAAGGAACACAAAACAGCGCCATTCCTAGAGGCTATACAGACTGCATGTTCTCCATTAAATATAGAAATACAAAATTGTTTGCATAGTTCTGCATTTATTTTAATATATGTTTTGGGTCTATACTCTGAAATGACATAATACAGCAATTTTTGCTAGATTTTCCTGTTGAGAACATGGACAGCAAAATCACTTGGCAAAATCATGTGTCCCTGGTAGATCGTTGGCTCTAGTCCCCAATGCTAACACTTTAGCAGACACTATGTTGAGTGATTGTAGGTTCCATGCTAACACTTTAGTATACACTATGACGTTACATTACATTACATTACATCGTTTAGCAGACACTTTTGTCCAAAGCGACTTACAATAAGTGCATCTTGACAACAGTAGTCAAACCATCTGTGTATATCACAGTCTTCATCAGCTAAGCCTTTAAGTAAGTAAAGTATAAGTAAAGCTTTATTTATATTGCATTTTTATATTGCAGGCTCATTGGCTAGGACAGTGGGGGAGTCAGAGAGACCTACAGGAGGGTAGAGGCAGTTTGATGCTGATGATCCTTTTTGATAAGGGTGAAGACTGTCATGTTTGAAAAGTTCAGACTGGTTGCAGTAGCCATTAAGCCAAATGTGAAGTTGGCGCAGACAGCTAAACTTTACTTCACCAAAAGAGTGGTATTGCCATAGAGTCGAGGAACAGTGGTGTTTATGTCCTGGACACGGGCACCTGGGTGGCAGAATGTGGCAGAGAGCGGACCTGTACTCGCTGCATGGTGGTGACCCTGAGACCGGGCTTAGCAGGCTGCGGTGCAACAGCATCGCCAGTTACAGCAAAGTGGGAAGAGCTGGACAAACCGGGGGCAGCAGGTGAGGTAGAAGAAAGACAGCCAATCGGAATGGGATGTACTGGAGATGGTGGACAGTTCAATTCTTCCAGGGCTTGGAATTTGTTCCCCAGTTGAAGGACTTTCAGGAGTGTGCCTCTGGAGGCTGAGTTTTTTTTTTTCACCAGGACCCAGGGCTCTGCGATGGAGGGAGTAGAGCAGGCTTGAGTCTTGGGTTTAGCCCCAAGGCTGGGCCAAACGTCATCCTTTAGGGTCGGGAAGGCAGCAGTGGGAATCGGTTCACCTCCAGTGGTGATGGAGCTGGACCATGGGAGCATGGTATCGTTATCCGGGACCAAAGCTGAACAGTCGGGCGAGAGCCAGGTCATTGATGTAAATGAGGAATAGAAGGGGCCCGAGAATGGAACCCTGCGGGACACCGCATGCTCTTATGGCCCTATGTCCACCCATTTGCAGTTACAAATCGCTGTCGGTCAATATAATTAAGAAGCCATTATGAGTGAGTCCATTAAAACCATAGTGTGACACTTTAAGGAGTAGAATGTCATGATTTACAGTGTGTCAAATGCTTTGGATAAGTCAAGAAATATTCCTAAGGCACATTCATTGTTGTTAAAAGCAGTGTGAATTTTATTAACCATGTCAACCATATCTGTAGAGTAGTTTTTCCTGAATCCATACTGATGTTCAGCATTCTGTTGTACACTCGAAAATCTTTTAGAAACATGAAACGACAGAGATAGGGTAATAATTGTTCAATGATATTGGATCCCCAGATTTAAAGGATAATACCAGTGTGAATTAATTTTTTGCCATTATTCGTCTATTATTATTAGTCAGAAGCTGCAACTGTCTATTCTGCTGCAGGTTTGCAATACCTTCCGGAAGTCATGGGCTCCCATAGTTTTCAAGAATCCATAACAAACAGCCCAGAGACATACTGCTGCCTTGACTAACGTAATCCATCATTTAAAATTGTCTTTTTATATTTGTACATGCATTCCTGAAACTCTGCAAACCATGAACATAGACAGACTCTTTAGGTCTGTTTTTTCAGCCGCACTCAAAACATGGAGTGGGTTGCCGTCCCGACAGTTAAGGATTTTACAGGAATGTACATATATCTAGGAGAGAGGGACAGAGAGATTTTTCTGAGCTTTTCATCTATCGTCAGCGGGTCCGCTTTAAATTTGTCCTCATCTTCCCCCTGCAGAGCACCTGAGCTGAATACAAAGTTGACTGTGTTGGTTTAGTCTGAATGTTCCTCTATTCACAAGCAGCCAAGCATCTGTAACTGCTCAAGCAGGAAATATGAACCATGCCTATCTTCACTTTATCGCTGTGTGCGTAGGTGAGAGAGAGAAAGAGAGAGGGAGAGGGAAGAGGGAAAGAACAAGAATGAGTTTAATGGTAATAATCTGCGTGGCCATCTGAATTGTGTGTATCAGGGAATGGCTTGTCTCTCTGGATGTGTGTGCGCGTTGGTTGCGTGAGTGCGAGTGATCTGAAACATTCCTGTGTGCTATTGTTAGACTGTGTGTTTGTGTGTGTGCGTGTGTTTGTGTGGGTGGGGTTTTTAACAGGCTTGTAACTGCGTGTTCAGCAAATCGTGTGTGTATGCGGTGTATCTTGTTTCATAGAGGGGCGGGGCATGAATAGAAGGAAATCAGCTGCGAACAGAGCAATACACACCGTATAGGCTCCCGAAATGTCTTCTTAGCATTTTTAATATTCTTAATCTAAAGCAAGGGGCACAGCCAGCGGCAAGCTAAGGAACAAATATTAAATCTTTTCTGGTGAAGAAAAAACAAATCAAAGTTCAGTCTATAGTCTTGTTTATTTATATAGCCCTTTATCACAGTCAAGTCTCAAAGGGCTTTGCATACCATCATATACCGTACTACATCATATACATCATATCATATCATATACATACTACATAAACTGTATATATCCATCCTGTACATCCTATACTAGGTCATATACTGTACATCATATACATTGTTTACTACATAATATACATACCATACATCATATACTACATCACATACGAGATCATATACATCATATAAAAAAATAGTGTGTGTAGTATCACACACTATTTTCGCTGTTGTATGCGTTATTAACTCATGTGGGGACTTTGGCATAAGAATAGATAGAAATACAGCTATATTTATAATATAAAAATAATTGATGTGTGTGTGTGTTAAATGTTAATAACGCTCTACCTCTGTCCCTCTCCAGGGAGAGTGCGTGTTGACCGTTCACCTCGACGATGACGAAGCGTGTTGTGCCGAGGGAGAGGAAGAGGAAGAGGAGGTGGAGTTTTACCTTCTCTTCTCAGGATCGAGCCAGCGGCATCTCACCAGCACGCTACGAGTCAGCCATGTGACGCTGCAGGCTATGTGCCCAGGTATAACACATACAAACTCTCACACACACGCGCACACCCAAACAGCAATGTTCAATCATCATTAGCTGGGTTTCTATCCAAGTGACTGCATGCAAATTGTGACGTATTGAATTAGAAAAAAAGTGGCAAATATGGCAGATTTTGATAAGGTTTCCTTAACATCACAAGAATCATTAGATCATTAGAATATCATGTGTGTTGATTCTAACATATGTAAGTCTCCATAGTGGTGGATAACCATTAGTTGGTACATCAGAATATCATACGTGTTGTTTCTAAAATGTCTAAATTTCTGTCATGGTTGTTTAACCATTAGTTAGAATTAGAATATTGCCTTTCTCTGTTTTCATCTTTCAACAGCACGAAATATGGCCAACAAGCTCACACCAGGCCTCAAGTTTCATCATGTTGGGGGCAAGGCCATTTGGACTTGAAGTTCACCTTTTTTTAGGACATTAAGGCCATCTGCTGGGGCACTAAGGCCATTGACTAAATTGAGGAGCTGGACCACTTAAAAAATTTGATTGTCTTAATATAACTAGTTTGATAGTCCACTACTTCCATCTTTTTTATATCCCATCTGAAATTATTCATTGCGCTACACTGTCCCCATATCATTCAACCAATAAAATCATTGAAAATGTATTATAATAAATATATATATTCATGAATTACTTTGTTGTTCATTACCTAATTTACTATTTTGAGCATCAAATGGTAAAAAAAAAAAAACACATACTCTATATTGAAAAAATGTATGTCGGAAAAAGTAGTAGTAGCTATGTTTTTGCCTTTTGAATTCACAGTAGCTGCCTTTTGAAAACAGAAAATAATGGATTGGACTTAGTGCACTAGATAACAGCCGTTTTGATGAGCTTTGTAAAACGCAAAGCAACTGATGGACAATACAATACTCCTGTTCCCTCTTCATTGACTTTAACTCTACTCTCCGCTACTATGATATATTTAATTCCCCATCAGCTTTACGTTTCATTAAGCAACTCGCCACCAAGCTAAACACGTTTCAGCTTTCTTGAATTACCTTGACTTGATTTTGCAAATTGGATATCAATCTTCTTCACCAACCCTCTGGTCATTTTTGAGGTAGGCTATAGAAAATGCTCCCACATTGCTGATTTAAGACGCTTTGTGGTAGATTAAAGGCCCGGGATGTTGTCTCCTCTCTGTTAGCTAATGTAGCCGCCGCGCAAATACCAACAACGTGAGTCAACTGAGAAGTTTTGACAGGTGCAGTCCTCTTGTGAATGTAAGGCTACATTAAATTAGCGTACAACCGTAGACATAGATGCCATAGCTGGCGGGTAGAAAACATCAACGAATCAAAGACAGCTGTTTTGGTTCCAGCACAGGCAGGATAAAAAAAAAATCATAAATCATCCTCATGTCTGTGTGTCTGGCAGATAGCTCTGTCCGCCGCACACGCTAACGCTTTAGCATTCAGTATGTTAGCCTATCCTAAAAGTGAGAAAATGAGAACTTGTAGCAGCTCTAAGGCTGGATGGTCAGTTCATTTAAATGACACACGTCTAAACCTGCCAGGCTTGTTTGGGGGATTGGTAAAACAGAGGTAAAATGCAACAAAAAGAAGGCACTAGCATAACTTGTTTTGTTTACATGGGGAGTGAGTGAAATTAGCCAGACTAGTTTAAGTTTTTTGCGCTGTTGATTTATAATGGACTCCGCTAATGATGAAGACTGAGATTTTGTTATGAATCTACAGGCCATTTATCCTCATACTTTGGATAATGTGATGATTACTTATCGTACTGTATGCTAAAGCGCACCGGACAGAGCTATCTACCAGAGACACAGAGATGATTTTGGTGCCAGTCCTCTTGTCAGATATTGTGTAAAAGGAGGCAGAGGAGGAGGGAGGGAGGGCATTTCTTGTTCACGTCTCCCACCCACATTGTCCACATTGTCCCTGCCTCCCCCGCTTCGATTCCTCCAGAGCAGAACCTTGCTGCTCCACTTCGCGTCTTAAGAGCAGAACAGCCTCTGTTTGAAGTTCTAACACATTCCGCAGTAATGGATTAGATGGATGGAGAGACCTAAACATTTACAGCTCCTGAAAGCATTGGGTACAAACGCACACAGGCACACACACTCACACACTCACACACACACACACACACACACACACACACACACACACACACACACACACACACACAATGAGATGCAGATTTCGATTTTTCTTGATGAACATCCACCCATGTCATCAAATGAATTCTAATGTTCATAAAGCCTGCATCTGTTTTAAAACTCTGTGTCTGTGCTTACAGTATGTGTGTGTGTTTGTGTGGTACCATGCTACTCCATCCATCTCTGCTCCAGTTATAGAGGTCATATTTCCATTTTCATGAACTTATTAACTAAACCATTTGCTGTCATGTTTTTCATGTCAGTAAATGATAGTAGTATTCTTAAAAATAAAAATAATGAGCCACATTTCTTAGGATTCACACATTTTTCCGCAGATTTTCAGCCAAAGATAACCGTAGAAAAATAGAAGAAATGTCAGCAGATTCCATTTGGGCCTGTGTGTTAGCAATGGAAATTAAAGCTGCACCCTGAAATTTTCGCAGGTTGGCAGCCACAAATAGCAGCGAGACGTTAACTGTTTGAAATGAAAGGACTTCTGTACCCAGAAATCCTGTAAGGTGATGTCAGTAAACTGCACACGGCACGCTCATGCTTACCAACCTGGCTGGTCTGTGATGCTTTATACCAAAGATACCAAAGAGGCAAGAGAGGAAAAAGATGTAATGTTGAGTTCAGCTTTCTCTGGACAGAGTGCTGCTCACTGCTGTTTAGGAGAGTTTAGGAGTTTTTAGTGACTTTTCCCTCTGTGTCGTTAGATGTTTCATCAGACAACATAAAAAGTCTTTCCCTGTCTCCCCGTCTGTCCAGCCCATGATGTCTGTGAGCAGGTCCTGGTAACGCTATGTTCAGCTCGGCCCGGTGGACCGGTGGACCCGCATTCACAGGAGAGCTTCTGCTTTGTACAGGTACCAACACCAGCCTTTTATTGCAGTAAAAAAGGGCACTCTGTCGTAGTTTTAGGTCAGCCTTGTGTAGACTAATTGCAACATTTGTGCCTCATTAGATAGTATAGAAATAGAGGGACATGACATGTAAGAAAGGTTATGATTGGAGGAAAAGCCATGATATTGTGAGTAGGCTACATCAGTGGTTCTCAACGTGGGGTCTGGAGACCACCAGGGGTCCTTGAGGGGGTTCCAGGGGGTCCCCAGCAAATTGATTAATTGTTAAACTTCACCATTATTTAATTTACAAGAAGTTAAAACAATTATAGAATGTAGAAGAATGACTGTTTAGATCATAGTTTCACTGTTGTCTCTCTACCTACAATACAGATAGTCATGGAATTCTAGACGAAATCATATCTAACAATAAAAAATATTCTCAGATTTGGGTCTGAGAGACAAAATCTTATCAAATGGGGGTCCGGGGCCCAAATGTGGACTAAATTAGGGATCCTTGATATGAAAAAGGTTGAGAATCACTGGGCTACATCATATGTGCCTTAATCCATTTGCAGACAGTAACTGATCAAGTCAGTCAGTCAGTCAGCTAACGCTTAGTGAGATGATGCGCTTCGTCAGATGGCAGCAGAACTCCCCATATGTCATTTCCATGTAAAGTGTAGGGCTTTGCTCAGATAAAATGTTTTTATCTGTGATGTACAGCTGTAGATGAATGTAGAGCAGTTTTGATCGATTGATAGAACACAATTGAAAACAGGGAAATCACCACTAACTTTTGTGTGTGTCTGGTAAGTTAGGTAACCAACCATCATTTGGAGTCCTGCTCCATTCCAAACATCTAGTTGGCTGGCAAAATAGGTGAAGTGGCTGGTAAGTTAGTCTACTCTACCAGCCACTTTGACCGGTAACCAGCCATTGTATGGATTGCCTTAACTATTTCTAAAACCATGCTTGACTGGTCATATTGTGAAAAAAGCTTGTGTATTTTGGATGAAAAAGTTAGTTTCCCACAAGATTGAGAGCGCTGAGCATTATTCTTCTTCCTGTGAAGAGATTTATAATCTTTGTAATAACAATAAAAAGTGCAGTGTGCCTGGAAGATTTCTGTGGACATTTTATTCCAAGTTTGTCTGAAAAGGCTTTGTGTTTTTCAGGACATTGATGTCAGTATTATTGTGTGCATTGTGTTTAGGACTTAGCTCTGGACATGGCCCACTTCCTGCTTAACAACACAACGCCACAGGAAGCTCTGCTGTTGGATGACCAGCAGGTAAGGGGGAGGGGCCACAGTGAGGGGATAGTGGGATGGATTTTACTTAGGCTGGGGACTCACTACATGCTGCTCATGATGCTAAATTGTGGCTATAATCGGCCTAAAAGTTGTGTAGTGTGTCCCCAGCCTGAGTTAACTCCCATCAGTGGTGTTACACAAGCGCTGAAATGCTGGTTTAGATGTCCTTTTTTGGCAAACGATATCGTACGATCAACTTTAACGACGTGTGACAAGAAGACTGGCAGCGGTTCGACCTTTCCATATTTGTCTGTTTGTCAGGTTCCATTGAAAGAGTGTGAGAGATTGGACCAGAGCCTCGCGCTGGCCTTGAAACACCTCACCCTGCCCTGCCGACGGACTGCACCGGGAACACCCTCAGAACCACACACACACACGCACACAGATGCACATATTACACACACACTCAGTAGCACACGCACAGAGACAGATGTGCACCTGAAAGCTCACATAGACACACACATGGGCCGACAGATGGATAAGCAAACAGTCGCACAAACTGATACAGCAACGGATACAAATACACACATTGGCATAGACAGACACCATGTTGAACAGATAGAAACACACCTGAATATATGGATGGACGGCTCCACACAGCTAGAGAACGGCATCGGTGAGTCTGAGAATGAGTTGAAATTATTTCATTTTGAATATCACTCTGTTCCCTGCACTAATGTTACAGTGGCCAAATCTTAACAGTCAATCTTTGATATCTTCTCAAATACATATGATTTCACATCATTTGCCTTTCGGCAAGAAGCGCTTCCAAAAATTTCAGTTAATAGACCAGCAGCCTGTTGCACCAGCTGGACATGCATGCGATGGTAAGTTAGGGTGTAAAGTCTACACTAAATGTTACGTTGAAACCAGAGGTGGGGACTCAAGTCACATGACTTGGATTCAAGTTGAGTCACAGTTTTAATTGTTTGAGACTTGACTTGCTGCATGAAGAGAAGACTTGAGACTTGACTTGACTTGGGTTCTAGTGACTTGGGACTTGACTTTGACTTGTACTTTGATGACTTGAAAAGGTTTCTAAAGTCTTGACTTGAGATCTTGTGTTTGTGTAAATGACTTAGATTGAAAGTGATGAGATTTGTTCCAGCAGACGACTGAATTTAAATTCTGTTTTCTTTTGTGTGGAATGATTGAATATGTTGAAGTTGAAACTGATTATAGAAATCAAACTCATGATGCTCTTACCAAGTTTTTATCCTATTAAAACCATATTGCATTGAAAAGTCCTAGATATTTAGTTTTCTTTAAGATATTAAATTGATACTGGACTCTTGATTTGTTCTGACTTGACTTGGTGTTCTACATTTAGACTTGGGACTTGACTTCAGACTTGTGCCTCAAGACTTGAGAATGACTTGGGACCTGAGCAAAGGTGACTTGGTCACACCTCTGGTTGAAACTAATTAGTTTGACACTAAAGTTGTCTCTTTGTTTAGTTGCACCATGGAGACTTAAGGTACATCTGAACTAGTAACATGTAAAGGGACCACTAACCAAAATGCTTATGCTGACAGTGATGTGTTCACCTTCTGTGGCCAATAATGTGCATGCCATAATCAATTTCTCCTGCCCCAATTAATGGTAGCCTAAGTTAATACAGCTAACTTGAAAAAAGAGGATAATCCTAGCTAATTTAACATCACCATATGTTAGCAAATAGGTATTAGATATAACTAATGTAGACAACAATATTGACATCAATTGGTGGAATTATTAATTTCACCAGGGTAAAAGCTATCTAGTTAGTCTTAATGCAATTCCCTATCAATACATGGGTGGAAAAACATTATTTTATAAGTAGAAAAAATAGTGTTTTGGTTCTTCATCATTACCGATGTAATTTGAGTTGTATTTGTTCCTCTGGATCAAATCGACGCTCCATGCCAACAGCTATTTTATAGAAGACTTAGTAGGGGGTGGTGTAAGTTTTAAGTTGCAACTTATATATATGCTGGAAGTATTTCAGCTAGCCTACGTCTGGATTTGGCCAAGTGTCTTGATTTGACCACTGTTATGGTCCATGGAAAGCCTTGATTCTCCTTGGCACCTACCGTGTTTAATGCCTGTGTCCTGTCTCTGAAGCGCTTAAATGTTTGCATGAATTCTCCGTCTCTCTTAATCTGTCTTCGACTTTGTCTTTCTCTTTTTCTCTCTCATCCTCTTCTCCCCTCTGTTTTCATCTCCGCAATCGGCAGCCATATAAAGTCAGGAAAAGCTATGTCAAATATGCCAAAAACAAACTTTCCCACTCAATTTCCAGCTTGGCAATTTTCCCCTGTTTATGCGATCATTGTATAATGCTGGGAGATGCTGCCGACTTGCTAACATAGCTGACTGGCTGAAATGTCTGGAGAGAATTGTGATGAAGGTGATGGTTTGGTATCAGTGTTGTTAATTGTTTCTGTTGGACCCTAAAAATATCAGTGCTGCCAGAAAAACGGGGAGACAGAGGAGGAAAATAAGTATGGAGAGAAGGGGAGAAATATACAGCATATGAAACTATTCTAGCAAGAATGAAGCTCAAGAAGGTCTTGAACTCAGTATGACTGACCTAATGTTGGTGGTAAAATGTTTTTGACTGTGCTCATACCCTTTCCTAAGTATAGGAAGTGCATTTTCAATGTTTGCTAAAATGTAACAGTGGAGGTTGTGTCCTCTTTGGGCAATTACAAGTTCCTTCGCTGTTCATTTCAAAATGGGCTTATATGGTTTTGTCAGACTGCTTTGATTGTTTTGGCTTCCTATGCTATCCTTTGAGATAAGATATGTTCCTGCAATACAAGTATTAGGTTGTAAGACTCTGAGTGGTCCAGTGTTGTGGTCAGGAAAGGCAGCACTCTGTCTATCCATCCGTTTGTCTAGTGTTGTTGAGATACCAGAATTTTGACTTAGATACCAGTGCTAAGTTTAAAGAGTAACTGAACCCCAAACCCAAATCTGTGGTGAAGCCTGACATCTAATGGTGAAAAGTAGGGTACTGCACTGGCCATCTGTTATTGGCTGGTCTTTGGTGCCAGGTGATGTCACCTTCTATAGAGTACAACAGGTGGTAGCAGTATTACATTTTCAGTTAGACTACTCCCTCCCATCTCTCTCTCTCTCTGCATGCATCCTCTCCTTGAGGAAGCTCCTGCTCACATCATTCTCTCCCCTTATTGACGGCTGAGGCCAGCTGTTCTCCTCTGTTCTGTAATGAAAAATTGAGACAAGTTAAAAGTTGGGCTGTCCAAAGTGTGGGCCGAGTGAAAAGATTCTTTATTTTTATTAAATCTAGTAATATCTGAAAAGCAAATTAGAGCTTGTATTATGATGATGTAACACACAGGAAGTTATTTATTTGTGATGGTCAGTGTGCAGTGGCATTGCATTTGGCCGAAAGCCTCTTATGTAGTAAGAGGGAACAGGAGTGAAACTTAAATTGAGTGGTGTTTCCTTCGTGTATTGTGGTCTGCAACAGTCTTATACTGAGACCATGACCAAGTTGCTCCCAGCAGAACAGATACTGCTGGAGCTTCTCCTTGGATAGCTAACTAACTAATAACTGGTGACAACAAAGAAGAACAAGAAGGGTAGTGAGGGGATTAAGGGAGAGGAAGGAGGAGAGAAAAGAGAGAGAGGGGTAATGAGGGAATGAGAAGTGAGAAAGGAGAGTGTTAATGAGGGAAAATGTGGGGTGAAGGGAAGAAGAGATGAGAAAAACACTGACAAATCTGATTGTCCAGCAGCTCTTGATTCTCAGAGATTCTCTCCTTCAATCTCTCAATGCCTCTGTGTGATATTGTTACACCGAACATTTTTAACCAATTTTTGTTGAGTTGGGTGGGTTTCCTACACACCTTGGCCTGTGTATGCAGGGCAATGGCTAGACGCCAAAGCACGGAAGGATACCTCCAAGATTAGAGAATGCAAGATATTTTTCTTCACTCTCAATGGCCTAGCTGCATTTTTTTTCCAAGATCCCCTAAGTGCACCCAGCTGCCAGATGAAATTTGTATACTACCTTGTGTGGCACCAACAAGGCGGCTTTATACCTCTAGATCACTGATTCTCAACCTTTGTCATATCAAAGACCCATAATTTAGTACACATTAGGGCCGCAGACCCCCATTTGATGAGATTGGATGCAAATCTGAGAATATTTTTATTGTTAGATATGATTTTGTCCAGAACTCCATGACTATCTGTATTGTAGGTAGAGAGATAACAGTGAAACTATGACCAAAATAGTCATTGTTCTTCATTCTCTAATTGTGTTATTAATGGTGAAGTTTAACAATTCATCAATTTGCTTGGGACCCCCTGGATCCCCTCAAGGACGCCCGGTGGTCCCTGGACCCCACGTTGAGGACCACTGCTCTAGATGGGTCGGCACTGTAGCTGAGAAGAGAGATGCCCTTGAGGAGCTATTTGAACACATATTAGAACATTATGACGAATATGACGACAATTCTATGCACAGTGCTGATGGATATATCGCACAGCTGGGCAACTTTGAGATTTGTTTCTTGCTTTCCACTTTTCGCGGTATTGTCGATCATTCAAATGTCCTTTTTGGAGCACCGCAGAACAAGACATTGGACATGCAGTTCTGCACATCTAGAGTGGACGGACGAGATTTGTGATGCTATTGAGAGGAAGAGGGGGAGATTTTATTAAATCTGAGGCGACTGTATATGAAACTGATTGTATGTGTTGAAAGTTTTCTTTTGTTTTGGAGTGATCTGCTTTGTGTATTTCTGTACTGTGTTGATAGGTTTTGTCTGTTTCTACTGCAAACTATTTAGTAGGTGTATTATGGACTTAGAGAGACATATCAACTATGACATACACTTTAGCTAGAAAACAGTCAATCACTCCCTCTTAAGGACTGGAACGGTAATGACTTACATTGACGGCCGTTACACGTACATAGTTTACCAGTAGAGATTGTAAACTCCACTTGCTCCACTCTTGATAAGGTTTTATATAGGAATAAATCTCATAAAATAGAAAAATACTGGACAGCTCACACAAAATTCTACGTCAAAGTTATCCTTGTAATTGTATTTACAGTCAACTGCTCTGGCCGAATGGGAAAATATTTTTGAATGGCACAAATTTTTGAATGGCACATATTTAATACCTTTAAATTTGACCATTTTTCATGCCAAAAAAAGTATTCAGTGTTGCATTTAGACATTTATATGACACTAAAACTCTCTATTGAAACTATTATTTTAGGGTTAGCAGCTCTCAGTAAAGCTATTGTGTTATCCTTGATGTTTTTTTTTTTCTTTTTAAACTGTACTTGAATTTATTTTCTGGCTGAATCCTATATATTCATGTACTGTGCTTTTTAAGATTTCATTGAATAAACTCAATCAATCAATCAATCTAAGGCAAGATGACCCACCCCACCTACTCAGTGGTAGTGGAAACTCTGGGATACATTTGGGCTTTAATTAATTTACAAAAATAGATTTCAACAATGAAATGAGCAATTGTGCAAAGAAAATAAAGAATTACTGACTGTTTTGTATGTAGCTGTGGTCAGGGAGGAACCTCCATAATATCGCTAGTAGACCACATAACTGGCCGATACCCGATATATAATGAAAGGTCAATATCGGGCTGATATAACATCAAATCATAGGGTTTGACCAAACATTGGTCAAACCCTAGTCTGACCTAGGATTTCTTCTACTCTAACTTACCTGTTGTGTCCTCTCCTTTCTCCCACATTTCTCTCTTCACCAGGAGGTGTCCACGTTGTTCCATTCTAACTTATCTTTTGGCTCCTCCCCCCTCACCTCCTTTTTTTCTCCTCCTGTCCAGATCTATCCCAGTGCCAGCAGCAGTCCACCCTGCTCCACTTGGCAGCCAGTCGCGGCCTAAGGAGAGTGGCGTTGTTTCTCCTCCAGCAGCCGGGAGGGAGGGAGGCGCTGAGGCTCACTGACGCTCGGGGACAAACTCCAGCATGTCTGGCAAAGACAAAGGGACACCAGCAGGTGTCAGAGCTCTTCACAGAGTGAGTACTTGATACTAGGGTTCCACTGATATGGGTCAAACTGATGAACCAATAGTTTTTTTCCCAGTATTGAATATCTTTTCAGGGTTGAAAAGCCTCTGAAACAGCATTTATTACTAGCATTTATTTATTCATGGGACACTAAAACTCTCTATTGAAAGCCATACTATTGAAATTATTTTAGGTGGGTTAGCAGCTATTTTAAGTTAGGGTGAGGCAGGTTTCATTGCAGGTTTTACAGACTGTTGAGGAAAATCCTCCACCACTGGAATAATTTCTGTAGTTGGACATGTGATGTAGCTTCAAGGAGAAAGTTTGTGCTCAAACAACTAGATTAGAGGTGGTACCATTAAAAAATGATGGCAACACTCTATTCAAAACCATCGTTTTATTAGAGTTCTAAATTAAAATTAAGATGTTTGTGTCACTGAAATGCTTTAATCAGAACCTTTTGATGTGTTAAAGTCTACTAGGTCCTTAAATAAATACTTCAATGATGCCATAACATTAGAAGAAAATAATTAAATTTTTTGCTCTTCTTTAGAACAAAATTTGCAATTTACCTTCCTTCTCTTTTCTCAAGATCTATATTAAACGAAATGTAATAGTATAATGATGCGTGGAAATGTGTAATTGCAGGTACTTGTTTCAGCATTTTATTTATTTTTTGTCATGCGTGTGAATGCTTTTCATACTCGCTACTTGTATAGTAGGCCTACCATGTAAACTACACTGTTATACATCCATATACAAAGTGTTACCGAAAGTGTTATGTGGGACACAGTGTTGTCAGAACTGTATTTATGTCAGGGAGAGTTACATCATTGACAATAGTCTGACAACCAAATGATGTGCTGTCAAAATGTCAGCTGTATTTAACTGTATAGGCGATGATGTATGAGCAACTCTTCACTACAATTAATGCTTGTCTGTCTTATGGGAATGTGAGCAGAGTGCATTTGTGCCTATGTGCTGATGTTGAAATACTGTATGTGTGGGGTGCCAAGTGTAACACTGATTAGATCGAGTCTCAAGGACAGAATCTGATACACACACACACACACACACACACACCACAACACTACAAGTAATACACTCGAAACATGCGTCTAACTTTGTTTGGACATTACACTGCAACAGTAAAGTTTCACCATCTGCCAAATTTGTTTATTTGATAAATATGAATCTCAAACAATATTGAGGAAGTACTAAGATAAGATGGCACTTTATTAATCCCCTTGGGGAAATTCAGGAGGAAATACACAGAGGAAACTACACAGTGGAAATGTATTATTATATGCAGTCAATAGTCTAAGCATTGGGACATTGCACTAATGTTGGTCTAACGTTTTTTTTTATTGTTGACACATCTACAGTGTAATGTAGATTTCATATAAAAACATTGCGGGGGCAGGGGGATGGTGGATGGTGGAAAATATTTGGGTCAAACACATTATTTGTGCTTTGCCGAATATGGTATTCGGATTTGGGAGCATCTCTATCACCTGCCCTCTTGATATTGTCACTACAAACTACTCAAAGACGTTTTCAACGTTGTGGGACCTCACATTTTAGCAGCTGTGTCTGCACCTCTGGAATTTTCCCATCCAGTTTTAAGCACATGCTGGTTCAACCCCTTTCCAAAACTTCCTTTTCTGTCTAAATTTGTTGAGAATTGTATATTCTCTCAACTAATGTTTTACTTTTTGAATTTTAATAATATATTAGAAAAAGTCCAATCTAGTTTTAGACTACTTCGTAGTACTGAGACTGCTTTCCTGAAGGTCACAAATTACTTTTTAACAATCGATGCATGAGACTGCAATTTTAGTTATTTAGATCTGGTTGCAACAGTGGATTGATCAATTCTGCTCAACTGTCTCACAGCACCTAGACTCTTATCTGCCTAATATAAGATCCAATGTCTCAATAGGTAGTTCTTCCACATCCTCCTAAGATACAACCTGTGGGGTCCCACAGGGTTCTATTCTAAGCCCCATCCTATTCTCCTTATACACGCTCCTCCTTGGTCATATTATCCACCAGCATAATGTGTCCTTCCTTGCTATGCGGAAGACATCCAGCTTTGCCTCCCTTGAAAGCCCAGCAACCCTAACTGTCTTGAGAGTCTGCATGGTTGCAGTATGTATGTTCAAGAACGTCCTTCAACTTGATGACAGTAAATCTGAAATTGTTCTTTTTGGTTGCCTAGATCCTCAGAATTTGATCTGCTTCTAATGTGAAACCCGTAGTAAAGAACCTAGGGGTGTTTCTTGATTCCATGTTAACTTCTGACAAACAGGTTGAAAGGGTTGTGCAGTCATGCTTTCTGCAAAGAAGAATTATTTAAAAATTGATCCTTACTCCCTAACTCCCTTTACTCCTGCCTCACACAACTCTCTGCAGCCTGCAGCCTATCTAGAATAATGCCACAATGGTTGTATCTGGTGTCAAATGTAGAGATCATATCATATTTTTGGCTTTCTTATCTCATTGTCCATGTTATTGTCCATTTTTATTGTTTTGTCTCGGCAGCTATTGCATGCTCAGCTGTCCTGGTGGGGGATCACTCTTTGAATTGGCCCACCCAAGGTTTCTTCCGGGTTTTTTTTAATCTAATACATTTTTCTTGGGAGTTTGGGACTTTGGGTTTTTTCCCTTGTGTTTTATTTTGTTGCCTACTGTATTGCATCACTTTGTTTTGTAGATAGATAGATCTAGTTTGGCTTGTTCTATGTAAAGTCCTTTGAGGCAGGCTTGTGATGAAGGGCTGTATAAATAAACTTGACTTGAAGGCCAAGTTGTCGGTATAGCAAAGGGCTTAGAGAAAAAAACATGGAGCTGATAGTCGACCAGCTCCAGAGCTGAAGAACAAATCTCTGTTCCCCCATGAAACATGAAACCTCTATTTGGTGCTGAGCCGCATTTTAACCCCCTGCGGCCAGACTAGTCATGTTCTCTATGAATGATGACCCAATGGCATAGTGGTAGTTGATGAGGTTATATAAGGCAGAGGGGAGATGGGTAAACTGCAGCGGTGATGTGGTATGTGAAGGGTATATTCTCAGTATAGCTGCATATACACTCAAAAAAGATCCAGAACTGAATCAACGTTACTTTCCAGGCTTTTTGTACCGCATAGCATTATTAAAGAAATGAACAGACTGATTGTTTGACATATTAATGAGATGGTGATTACAGCCCTCAAGGATACTGACTAATTCATGGTCCATTGTGCTGCTATCAGTGACTAGTCACATGTTGATAGTATGATTCCCAGAGTATAGAGGTTGATTAGCTCTGTGATGTGATGTGCTTGTGTGTGTGTGGTTAGGACTTGGGTTTAGGGTTATGGTTAGATTAAGACGTTTAGGTTAGGGTAAGGGTTAAGCTTAGTTTAGGGTTAGGGAATGAATGTAGTCAATGGAAGGCCCTCCCAAGTATAGTTATACAAATGTCTTTATGTGTGTGTTCTGAGGTGTGTGTGCTAATCTAATAGTGGAGATACTGAGTCATCTCATAGACAGAGGGGATTATAGCCTCTTACCCTCCCTCTCCTTCCTCTTCCCCTCCTTTCCTTGTCTCACACTGATGACATCACAGGCACTGAGCCAGTTTCCGGTCAGTTTCCTTCACTGGGGGAAGGAAAAAAAAAGGGGGTGGGGAATTGTGAGGAAAGATGAATAGATAGATAAACCAGTCCTTCACAGTCACAACAATGCTGTTAGATATAGCTGTTATCCAAAAGAGAGAGACATTACACACAGGCAGATAGAGGGGTGTTGGTCTTATTCATAGAGAGAGACCCTAAGGTGAAATCTGAATAATATAGAATTTTTAAGAGAAAATTTCCTCCAAAAATTTCCCAAATATATCAAGAATTCGAAAGCAAGACCACATCTCTTCAGATTTGGTCAAGCATTTCAGAGAGTCTGGTGTTGCTTTATTCAAAGGCGATTTTTCGATCGGAAAAACGATCGGGCCAATTAGTGCCTTTGTGGGCGGGACGTAAGTTTGAATCGTTCGTGCAACATTTTTTTCATTGCCATTTCAGCATAATAATATTTGTGGAAATCATTCCTTAACCAACATATTGTCTTTGCAAAGACAATATTTTTGTCAAAAACGACCGACATTCTTGGTAAAGTTAATAAATATACACCCAGTACCAGTGTAACTGAAAATAACATCAGAGCGACTGGAAACATCAGTCACTTGTGATTGGTTCGGGGAACAGAAAACGGCTAACATGGAAGCAATGTCAGACTGAATAATGGAGTGGGAACGAAATGGCCATTCAGTCTGAATATCAGGCTAGTGAAATGCCAAAATGTGGTGTAATAGGACAATTCATCCTACTTTGGATAATGCTAGTGGCCTACTATCACTCAACATAGTGCATGCTTTATTAGCATGGAGCCTACTATCACTCAACATAGTATAAGCTAAAGTGTTAGCATGGAGCCTACTATCACTCAACATGGTGTATGCTAAAGTGTTAGCATGGAGCACTGGAGCCAATGATCTACCGGGGACGTGTATGATTTTGGTGTCTATGTTCTCATAAATTAACAGAGAAATTGACCAACAGGACAATCTAACATCTAACAGAAACTTGGTATATTTCTTCAATTGTGATTTAGTGTATGTTCATCACTGCAGTGTTAATGCCGTGACTATGAAGTCAAACCGGTTTACAACAGACATTGGTGGTTGGGGAGGTGTTTGTGTGTGTGAGTGAGTGAGTGAGTGAGTGAGAAAATGTCTGTACAGTGCACAGTATAAGAGCCAACTATCGATGGGATGTGGCTCTTTTGTTTGTGTTTCTTTTGTTGCTAATTCAGGTGGAAGTACTTGACAAACCACAGGTGTGTACCAGAGAGCTACACTACCAACATTATGTTGTGGCATGTTGGGCAAAATGAGTTTCAGTTCATTTGATTGGCAGCTCAGTTGATCCTAGCTTAGGGTGTGGGTGGATTTGAGGAGGGCGTGGTTAGAAAGTCTGGATGAGTGATGTGATGTCATCCACCACAACGGGGTGTGTGTGTGTGTGTGTGTGTGTGTGTGTCAGACTTGTTTATGTGTTGTATGCTTGCCAGGGTTTGCCTCTTGTCCATTCCGGCATACAGGTTAGTGCTATATTTGGGTTTTACAGGGAATTTTTGAATCTCGGCTTCTTCTTTTGGTTCTAATAAGTCACTCCTGCTTCTGCTTTAGCTTCTGGGCATTCAGTAAACAAGTAAGAACATTCAAAATTCTAGATTTTTATTAATCAGACTCACTGGCAGTGTTCACAGACAGCAGTGATCATTTTTCCCTTAGATTGACTCACAAGGCAAACGGGTGAGAAAATGTTTTAAGATGAGCTTCTTTGAACTGTCACCACGTCTTTAAGAGGTCAAGTGTGCGTGTGTGTGTTTGAGATGAATTCAACAAGTATTTCAGATTTTTTTTCTACAATATGCGTGCATGTTTGTAAGGAGGTGAGTTATAAGGATGTGTATCTATTTGTGACAAAGACAGGAAAGTTACAGCCCTATGGAGTGGTGCGTGTGTGTATGTGTGTCTTAAAATATGCTTGTACATGTTGAGTGTTTGAATCCGTGTCTTTGTCTCCGTGTGTTTGTGTGTGTGTGTGTCCTACAGTTTCAGTGTTTCTCAGACAGGCGTGCATTTGTTTCATCGCAGGTATGAGACGTCATCCCCAGATCTCCAAGCGGAGCCGGAGGATCGGCTGCACATTTACCCAGGAGGCCGAGCATTTCAACACCACCCAAGTCTCGGTACCTATACTCTAACACTCCCTGGCCACCAGGAGAGTGTGGGAGGAGGCGAAACAGAGAGCAGTATAAGCTGTTGCTTACAGGAAGAGGTGAAAGAGCTAAGAGGACTCATTCAGCTTCACAGAAGCAAGAAGGTAAGCTGGAACCTACCTAAGTCTCTATGCTTTACAGGGCTCAAAATGTTGAACTCTATGATAAGTATAAAATATATATATATACACATTAGGAGTAATAATCCAATATATTAACACTGTGAAACAAAACTAAAGAATTAATGCTAGACTTCTGCATTCAAAAACACAGGAGCGGGGCGAGGCTGTGTGGTTGTTGTTGTTTGAAGGCCCTCCTACCACAGTGTTGTACACCCCCCCCTACCCCCACCCCCGCCAAGAATAGCGCGACGTTTCAATTGGGCCATGCCCACAAAGTGCAGTACAAGTGATATGCCCCACTCTATCTCTATACAAGCTAGCAAACTTCCGTGCAAACGTCCGTTCAAGAGAGGAGTCATGCTAGCATTTTGAGACTTGAAGAAAAAAACATTTTAATGATCTTGCTGTTGTTTGACAGCCATGAAAAGGTAACATATTACACAGAAAACGTAAACAAAGAAAGTCTTGATTTACTATTTTGCTCATAGAAATTGAATAGAGTTTTGCATTTGTACCGCACTTTGTAGGCGTGGCCTTTTTGCCGTGTTATCGCCATTCTTATCTAAGCAGCTATCTCGACAAGTTAGCCCTCTAGCTAACCAGTAGCAACAACAAGTGGCTTATAACAGTTACATCATTACTGAATATGTTAGCTAGCCTAGAAAAATGTCCATGTTTTCTAATTCATTATTTTGTTATTGGTCAGTGTTAGCCTTTGTTACGGCTAAAGCCTCCGTGCAGCTTGCAGAGAGAATGTCAGGCCAAGTTCTGTTAAAAAATCTGGCAGTTTATTTCTGCCTTGCTCATCGACAGAAAACATACATTGGAAATATCACATGAGACTTTTTTACTAACTGGTAGGGTGTTCTGATAAATTCAACATGTATATAATCCTCCAAATAGCTTACATTTTAACGCAGGGGAAGGGTGTTACTCACATTTATTCTGGGTTGTTTTAGAGTGAAATTTTCAATCGTGTCATGCAATACATCGGTCGAAGGTGTGAAAACTCACGATTCTTTCATTCTTCATTTTAAGTCCAGTGGATTTTGTTTGTAGATTTTTTTTTGGACAGATGACGGAGTTACTGTTGTGGGAAAGACATAATTTTCCAGCAGCCAGTTGAAGAATCTTTGTTTACATATCTATAGTTGGTACACTCAAAAACTGTAATTCTCATTCTAAAAAACTAAAAATTCTGAGGTATGGGTTTAAGATTTTATGTAAACCTTATTTAATTAAATGGATGCTTAGTTAATTAAGGTGTATCTTTTAAATGGCTAGGTGCAAGTCAACAGCGATCATTTCCATGATTCTGTGTGATCTTGTTGACGCGTGACTGTGTCCTTGGCAGAATGTACCCTATTGTGTAATACATAGCTGTTAATGTAGCCAAGTTATGTCCATAAATAATAGACAAGAAAACCTCCAATGAATAGTGTTATTATTTTGTTAATGCCCTGCCTTTTAAATTTAGATAGAGTTCAGGAATATGCATCAAAGACACATTTGTTGAAGAATGAGTCTCTTGCACCTGTAATTTACTCTTTTACCCTCTTTCACCAGCTCAAATGGTTAGTCTTGTACTTTCCCCCGCCTGGAGTCACTTAAACAGCTGTTTCCCTATTCATAGCATTCTAACAAAGTTCCATGGATTTGTATTACACAGCTGTAAACACTGCTTGTGGTTTGGCTGTGGAGTAGCCCTTTAGACAGTCCATTAATAACTGTAATGAATGTGGTTAGTGGACACTGTGACTGTAAATTAAATGGTACCTGTCGATTAGTAGTCAATAACAACTGATAACTTTTTTACTGATCTTGGAGTAGATCTGCAGCTGCACTATTTAAGCAGACTGGAGTTTTAGTTCTACAAACATTTCTCAGCGGCAGAGCTGCTATGGACGCAGAAATAACCTTATTGGTTGAGTTAAATCTCAGTGACCCGGAGGCAAAGAAACACAAATCTTCTGGCTAAATACACTGTTGTCAACTTGGCAAATTTGCCGCTAGATTTAGCATCTTTTCAGACCCCGTTGGTGACTTAATTTTTCAGTGAGTAGCGACAAATCTAAGGACTTTTTTCAACTTCAGAAATAAATTTGACTGACTCATCAATAACAAATTGGTACAGCTGATGCTCCTTCAGTAAGAGCAGGAGGAGAGCAGGATTGGTCTAGCAAATGCATTCATGTGCAAATTAGCATTGGTGTCATCTGAGGACTTCTAAGGACTTTCCTTAGGAGAGAGTTGGCAACTAATATTATGAAGCCCAGCGCTCTTGCTAATAACTGATAAAATACAGTCTAGTCATATTAAATGGTTAACTAGTTGGCCAAGTTCAAACTAGCCATAGCTACAACTTACAGTAGTTGGCTAGCCTGCTGATCTTCCAAGATGGTGACTACTACGTTCATGAATGAATTAAAAATGAAGTCATTGCCATTTATATTTTCTTATTTGATTTTGATTGTATTTTGACTTTCTTCTTTGCCATTTAAGTTTGTGAGTCAGCTAATGTGCGCTCTGAAAAGAACTGGTTCTTTGGCTCCGCCCATTAAAGTTTAACTTATTTTTCTGCCTCTAGAGCAGCTCTGCCTCAGAGAAATGTTTAACTAAACTTCCAATCTGCTTCATTTAATATGCAATCACCGTATCCACTAAGTAATTGTAATTCATTTTGTTCAGCAGCTGTAATCTCAAGGGTTATAACCCTTGAGATTGGCTGTCATGGCAGTCACCTGCCATGTAGATTACTAACACCTAATGTTGATAACCAGTGTTGGGGGACATTACTTTTCTAACTACTTAGTTACTTTACTGGTCCTAAATAGTAACTAGTTACTTTACTTTAAGTTAGTCTCACTAGAGTACTTTCAAGTTACCCACTTAAAAACATGCCTTTAAAATATGTCTTCTGGTGATGTCCTCACTCTTACTGTATAGAAATCATCACTGAGTACACACTCTACTGTTACCTAAAGAAAACTTCAACCTCTGAAAGGCAAGGTAGCTTTCATTTATTTGATTATAGTTACTATTTATAGTAAGTATCTTAATTGATCATGTCTGGTCTCAAAATAAACTGCAGATTGTGCTCACAACACATTGGCAAGTGATTTCAATATTTCAATCTTCATTATTATAGTGAATGGTAAGCTTATAGTTAACAATAATGTTCTTATCCTTTTTTCAATCAGTTCAAAGTAGTGAGAATATGTAATGTAATATGCGAATATATAAGTTCGGCAGAATATTGTTGTATCTATTCTGAAAGCTAGTCAGAGCCTACAAGCCTCCACCACGTGCCAACCGCAGCCTACTGCATAGTCTGCTTTAATAGCATCATGTAATGTAATACTTTTTTCTTTTTAATTTGCACCAACAATGTAACCATTTGAAAGGAAAATAAAAGTACGTTTGAGAAAGTCATTAATAACCGATTACATACATTGAAAAACGAACGCGTTTGTTACCACAAAAAAGTAATCTGAGTACTCTAACACGTTACAGAGTAATGTGTTACCCCCACTGTTGATAACAGGTGCCATCTCACTCTGCTTTTAACTCTGTTTTATTTTCAGTTATGATTGTGGAATGTGAGATTCACAAATGCTGACTTATTCTATGGCAGCACGTATTTTCTGCTGCTGGATAATAGCGCATACAGATAGATACTAGCATTATTGGCTGATGTTGGCCTTTCCCAAATATATCGGACTTGTCATTTGTTCTATAGATAATGCACCAATAAGATAAGCCCAAAAATTGCCTTACAGTCATTTTGTAATATGTAGAAAATGTATGGTCATTTTCTAATATAATATACATTGCCCTTGAGAATGCTGGTGGAGATTTTTGTCCAGAGAGGATTATAATGAATAATTTCATTAACTGTGACACCAAAATAAATCATTATGTCCAGATAAATAGGATACCATTAATTTCCTTCCCAAATGACTAGTAATTGATACAGAGCATTGATGGATAATACTTGGAGAGACTACTTGGAGAGACATCTGCTAATAAGGTGGTTGTGTATATCATTTTTCTATAACATGTTGGATCTTGATTTCTCTTCTCAGGGAAACTCAGATTTTGGTGGTATCATCACACCAACACCTGCCTCCCCACCCCTCCCCTCCAACCATGAATTCGGCAGCCCTGCCTGTTGGGCGTGGCCTTGCTCTAATGGCCAACCAGAGAGCAAGGACGCCGCAGGTCTGGCCGTGGCAGTCATAGAGAACTGTGGCAAAGCAGCGGAGGAACAAGGAAGTCCCCCCTCATTGGAGGACAGAAGGCAAGGGGAGGATTCCGCTGTTGTCAGTCACACATCCTGTACCACAGGAAGTCTTTGTCACAGCCAGGAAGCAGGAGGAGAGCAGGAAGGTACACCTGCTGCCAACTGGCATGCTGTTCGTAACAGAAAAAACAAAAAAAGAACTGCAAAAGCCAGAGCACATGCAACAAAAACTCCAGGAAATAACAAAACTACCGCAGAGGCTGTTGAAGGAACTGCAAGGAAACCCACAAAGACAACAGGAAGCAGACCAGGGACAGAAGGAACCCTGTTACCCGTAAAACCAGTGGCGGCGTCTACGTTTGGCAAGGGGGAATCCACAAAAAATCCAAGTAGTCCTGGAAGAGAAGGGACTCCATTACCCATAAAGCCGCTGTCTGGGCCTGGTGGTGAGGGGAAGTGGGCTGGCAACGGTGCAGTTGCAGTGGTTACCACCGCAGTAGAAAAACAGGAAGGAGCGAACTGGGAAGTTGACCTGGAGACGTGTGACAGAGAGGTAGAGAGAGAGACACTGACAGAGACAAAGCAAAGATACTCGGACTTAGCTTCTGGATCATTAACAGAAAAAACAGGTGAGTTTTTATTATACTGTCAAATGTAGGGCTAGGGCTGCACAATTAATCGTATATTAATCGCGATGTCGATATTGGCTTCCACAATTAATTGATTGTGGCCGCGGGCGATTATTCACGCTGGGTTTAGCTTGCTCTGGTGTAGGGCTGCAACAGTTAGTCAACGTAATCAAAACTCAAATTACTTGAATTTTGACCCAGTTTGCCGCTGACCTTTCAAAGTGCGTATAAACTCTTCCATTAGCTTGGATCCAAGTGTAGTATACAATGAAGCACGGGTTACGGGGTAAAATATTTCCTTTTTAATCTCCGACCAGAGAAGCAGTACACAGGCAAACGTACTACTTCCTTATTTACACTAATTCTCCCGCGGGTCCTTATGGGAAACTTCAAAATAAAAGCCCACAAACACCCAAATAGACTTCTTACAAAATAAGTGTCTTAGAATACAAATGCCCAAAAACTAAGGCTACAGAGGTGATGGTCCCGGAAAAAAAAACAACGGACCCGGTGCACCGGAATCACAGGTTCAAAGATTTGTACATTTGAATGTTTTTTTATTTATAGGTTTATAAAATACATTATGAATGTGAAGGCATTTCGGTTAACTAAGTGCAATAAAACAAAATGGATGAATAATCATGATAAATAATCGTGATCACAATATCGAGCAAAATAATCGTGATTATCATTTTAGCCATAATCGTGCAGCCCTATGTAGGGCTGCACTATATTGACAGATTTATTGCTGAGTATTGAAAATTCATGTGTTGTAATGTGTTGTAACATGGAATTTTTCAGTGGTTCAAAATATGCTCAAAATATTGGAGGGTACGGGAGTGGATGGGAATGTGATGCTAATGTTTAGAATTTTCTCAGTTTCGATAAAATGAAACGTTTTGCCACTCAACTTAAATTGAAAGCCAGGGATTTTTCCCAGCACTAAACTACCTAGTTCATGATGTAATCTGATACTCCTTTACCCACAAGAAAAAAATCACCTTCCTGTGATGTGGAAATAGGATTGTGAAATCAATATCAGTATTCAGTATGTTTTCAATTTATTGGGCAGTTCTAGTCAAAAGACTAAGTACAGGGACACTGTGCAACACCATCTTTTTTGCTAGTGTTACTGTAGTAATATGTTTTAATATGGAGGCCAATAATGACTCAGAATGTTAGTCAGTTGTATTGCTTCATAATCACGTGTGATATATCCATATCACACTGGTGAAAAGCATTAGCTTTGGTTCACTTTCCCATTTCTGTTTCACTTTGGTGGTTAATGGCACTTGAGCTGTACATTACACCAAATACAACAGGCAGTAATTCAAACAGAACAAAATACAAAATAAAAATAAAAATACATTAAAAAATGACTTTCTTCTGTGGACTACAAACTTCATTTAATCATATCCTCCCTCTTCTTTCAGCAACCATGGGCCAGGAACAATCCCAGGACCCCCAGGACAGCCAGTCAGACCCAGGGGAGCCTGGCCAACCTGACTCCAGGGACCAGAGCCCTCAGCTTGGTCACAGGGGCAGCCCCAAGTCCCCAAGCCCCATGGAGAGGAAACCCCAGAGAGTGCTGTGGCGGGACGGAGGCTGGATCGGAACTGGAATCGGATCGGCCCCACATGGATCAGAAATAGTCCCTAATACAGTGTGGTATCAGGATGAAAAGTCAGACCAGAGTCCAAATGAGGGAACCAGAATAGACTCGGGAGGAAAGGAGCAAGTCTCGCAGACAGTTTGGTATGACAATGACACAACAGATCCGACAAAAAATGGACAGCTAGAGCAGGGAATGAGAGAGCATAAAGAACGTGTTCTGAGCTCGCCGCCAGCTTCTGGTCTTAGTCCTCCACAGCTGTTAGAACAGGGTCTTAGTTTTTGTCAACTGTCATCAGCTCTTTGTCAGTCCCATGCCGTTGGAATACAGCCACTGCCGTCACATGGGCCTGGTGCACAAAGACGGGAAGTACATAGATCACAGCAGGAGGAGGAAGTAGGGGAGGAGTGGAAGGAGGGAGCAGTGGAGGGAGAGGAGTTTGTTAACAGAGAGAAGTCTAACTACGGAGAGAGCGGCGAAAGAGCAGAGACCGAAGGGAGAGAAGACGAGAGGCAAGGGAGTGAAGAGAAAGGAGAGAAGGGCAAGAAGAAAAGGAGGAAAAAGAGGGGGAAGAGGGGAGGCGCGGAGGTCAAGCTTAGCTCTAGCTCCAGCACAGAGTCCCAGATCCAGATAGAGATACAGCCGCAAAGAGAGAAAGTGGCAGAACAAAATACGCAGTCAGAAACAGAAAGACAGTCGGATACGCAGGGAGAAGCCAAGGCTGAAACAGGAAGGGCTGACGTCCAGTCTCCTAGTGCTTCTGAGCCAGTCTGGAGAAAGGAAGCTGACAAGGGCACCATGCGTCTGCCCAGCCAGACAGAGGGTGAGAGCAGGGACTCTCATGGAACTGTCTGTGACATTACAAACCCAAATTCTGGTGATACCGCTCCAGAACTTAATCAAACAGACCTCGGGAGAACAGAAATTCCAGAACTTACAGCTTTACAGCCATTAGAAACAAAGGAATTATCAGAGGACAAGAGCATGGACTCTCATCGACCTGATGGTGACCTTACAAACCTGGATTCTAGTGGCATCGCATCAGAACTTAGTCAAACGGACATCAGAAAAACGGAAATTACTGAAGTTACAGCTTTGCAACTATTAGAAACAAAGGAGCTGTCAGACCCTACAGAACTTGTGGAATCAAAGGGGCTGGTCCAACCTGTCCATCTCAGAACACCAGTGGACAATATGGAGTCTACCGAATTATTAGAAAATGAGGGTTTTACTGTTGCTGTTGAAGCTATAGCATCAGTGGACCTGACTGGTCTGGTGGAATCTAACTATCTAAAGGAACTTTCTAAAGGAAAGGAACCTCTCAAACATTTGGATCCTACCAAATCCACAGAGGATTTGGGTCTTCTGGAATTTCCTGAACAGAATACACAACTTGTAGAATCTATGGACTGTTTGGAGTCTATGGGAAAACCCATAGGATCTATGGGATCTGTACAACCAGCAGAAGCTGTGGGACGTACAGACCTTTTGGAAGCTAGCAGTCTGCTTTTTGAAGGTACAGCGGATGTTTCACCACTTCAAATACAGGAAGGAAGCGCCGAGACAACTGCAAGGGAATATTTAGAACATTGTTTGGCCTCGGAGTTCCTTGGAGAACAGCAGACCAAGGAGAGAAGCAGTGAGGAAAAGAAAAAGGAATCGAGAGAGGGTGAAGAGGAAATGGGTGAGGAAAAGGGAGACGCTAAGAAAACGGAGGAGAGGCAATACAGGCATAGCGAAGTGCCAGTAACCACAAATACTGAGAGCTGGGAGAGGAGGAGTGGAGAAAAAGAGAGGGAAGAAGAGATTGGGAGTGGGGAGAAACGAGGCAACGAGTTGTCTTGCGCACACATAGAGAAAGAGGAGAGGAGGGAAGTGCTTAGACGTAGTGAGGAGAATAGATGTGAGGAGTTTCCCCTCACAGACACAGAGAAAGGGCAGAGCTACACTGAAGAGCTAGCAGCCACAGCGGTAGCAGTTGTAACTGTAGCCATAGCATCAGCCATTGCCAACATAGAACTGAGCCAACGGCTAGCAAACACACAGTCCACTAGCAAAGAGCAAGCTAACAATCCACGATCAGCACAGGACACCAAGGTACCAACTGAGACAGTAAACCAGCTTACAGAAGATTCATATACTCAACAATCTACACAGCTGATCAGAGAAGACCATGCTAATCGTGAACTATTAGTTGAGTCACATACAGTAATGACTGAACTGGACACCAAATTACCAGCTGAGACAGAAAACCCACCCGCAGAACATTCGCACATTAAATCTACACAGTTTACTAGCAAAGAACAAGCTAATATTGAATTGTCAATAGAATCAGATGCTGTAGTGTTGCCGCGGATAGACGCACCGTGTAAAACTGACAACAAATTGCCATCAGAGAGAGAAAACCAACACACAACACAGCCAAGTAGCAAAGAGCAGGCTAACCTTGACTTGGCAACACAGTCAAACACCATATGTATGACACAGCTTCACAAAGAGGGAATCCAACTAGCACAGGCTGACACAAAACCTTTACCAGAAGCAAACAAAATAATCACGACCCAGGTAGACAGCCAAGGCCGCATGCAGACAGAGATCCAGCTGTATCAAGATAGCCAACTCCCCTGCCCTATTATAGACACAGGACAGCGTCCAGCGGCCTCTGACATATTCCGCTCTCGCTCCAAGGAGAATCCCAGACTTGGAGAGCATAGCGGTCCCGGCTTTTTATCCAAAGATCAGCCTGTTTGTGAGGAAGAGAGTGATATACAAGGAGAGAGCGATGGACACCGGCTAGATTCACATTTTCGAGAGAATGAGACACACGAAACAGATGACAATCACTCTTCAGTATCTGTAACTGGTGCTCCGGGTGAGGTAGGCGGTCAGACACGTGCGCAAGACATTCTAGACATTGGCGACTCAGAATGTAAGGCAGAGGAAAGAGAGAGCGGTGAGGAAGGTGTCAGTGACATGCCAAACTCAGACTGTCAGGCTATGAAGTGCAAAGGTGATCCGCACCCAGATGGCCAGGTCGAGAGGGCTCATGCTGGTGATATCACACGGCGTGCTGATGAGGCCATTCCCTCTGTGCTGCCTCTTTACGGGACAGCGTTTTGCGCTACTCCCTGCGACTCGCCCCCTATGGTGCATTCAAATCTAGAATCACAGGAACCGACTGCACCCGTGAGTCTTGAAAGTAGCGGATCCCGGTCGTCCCAGGAGATGAGGCTTGTTGCCACCACCCCTTTGGAGACTGGTAGTCATCACCCCATCCCTACGGATAATGAGGATGGTTTGTCCCAAGGCCTGGAGAAAGACTTGAACACTCTGGATACAGTGGATGGATGGAAGCAGAGAGAAAGCAAGAGGCCGATTGGAGAGAGACAGTCAGACGCGAGGAGAGAGACAATCACCGCACAAGACAGATCTCAGACAGGTAAATGACTCACCAATGAACTATCCTGTCCTATGCGTCTGAATAGTACTGATTTTGTTTTCTGACCGTGTTTTTCCATGACTTGTTCCATGTATTTTTGAGACATCATGGGTCCAAATCTGCCATCACCCATCTTTCTTCTCTCTCTCTCTCCACTGTGTACCCCCTAATGAAGCAGAAATGCCATAAAACAATAGTCCACGCAGGGTCATTGACAATAATAATAGGACTCTGTATGGTTTCTATTGTGTCTGATATTTGCAACGCTTTTTCATTTCACCCTTGATAATTAAGAGTCTTTGATAGTCTAAGCTGCCTTGTTGCCATTGTTATTCAGAATGAATAGAGGGAAGCCATGAGACACATCGGAATAATGTCGCTAACAGGGTAGGGACGTTGTGTGTGTGTGTGTGTGTGCGTGTGTGTGTGTGTGTGTGTGTGAGTGTGTCAGTTGTTGATCCTGCTCCACTGTTTGTATGGGGAACGGTATCCAGGCAACATGATGATCTCATCAAGACTTACAGTGGACAGCGAAATTTGAGGCAGGCTGAGAAATGGTTGTTGCATGTGCGTGTATGTGTGTGTGTGCATACGTCAGCATGAGTGAGCGTTTGAGTGTCCAGTCTACACGTGAGTGTGTGTGTCATCCATTGTGTGTATTTCTGCAAGTTTATGTTGGTGTACAAGCAATGTGTGTGTGTGTGTGTGTGTTTCCTAACAGTACTAAAGTATGGATGTTCAGAACTGGTCATCTTTTTAATGCGACTCAGACTATGTGTGACTATTAAGTGTGTAAATGAACTACAAAATGAATGAAAATAACCACTGTGTGTGTGTGTGTGTGTGCGCGCGCGTGTGTGTGCCTCTTATTTTGTCTTTTTTATTGATAGCAGGACAATGGTGCCAGATGCCTAGCCACACCATCATCTTCTAATAGACATGATGCATTGACTCTGACTGCTGTGTGTGTGTGTGTGTGTGTGTGTGTTTGTGTGTGTGTGTTGCCAGCTCTCTTTCCTTTTCTCTTCTGTCACATCCTCCTCTATCTCCTCGCAGCCCCACCACCCCTCATCCTGACATGCTCAATACTTAGTGCTCACTTTATTTAATGGAAATCCTTAACAAACCAGCTACTGTTATTCAACACTTAAACTAAAAGAGATAACTCTTAAAGAGATATGTGTGATATCCAGAGTGACTCGAGTCAAGTAAGTCAAACTGAGTCACAGTTTGAATTGCTTGAGACTTGATGCATGAAGAGAAGACTTGAGACTTGACTTGACTTGGGTTCTGGTGACTTGGGACTTGACTTTGACTTGTACTTTGATGACTTGAAAAGGTTTCTAAAGTCTTGACTTGAGATCTTGTGTTTGTGTAAATGACTTAGATTGAAAGTGATGAGATTTGTTCCAGCAGACGACTGAATTTAAATTCTGTTTTCTGAATTTGTATGGAATGATTGAATTTATTGAAGTTGAAACTGATTATAGAAATCAAACTCATGATGCTCTTACCAAGTTTTTATCCTATTAAAACCATATTGCATTGAAAAGTCCTAGATATTTAGTTTTCTTTAAGATATTAAATTGATACTGGACTCTTGATTTGTTCTGACTTGACTTGGTGTTCTACATTTAGACTTGAGACTTGACATTAATGACATGGACTTGACTTGGACTTGACTTGGTAATCTACATTTAGACTTGGGACTTGACTTGAGACTTGTGCCTCAAGACTTGAGACTGACTTGGGACTCGAGCAAAGTTGACTTGGTCAGACCTCTGGTGATATCCAATGTATGTTGCATTTCTGTGTGTGCATAAAGCTTCTCAGTGAGTTTTACTGCCTCCAGTCTCTTAAACGATTTGTTTACTAGAGGTGCACTGCACTATTTGTAGTATCAGGGTCAACGCCAATCCATCCCTGATGTACTCGTAATCAGATTGGCAAATGAAGCTGTCCTGATATCCGTACTTCAATGGCATGTGCTTTGATGCACTATAAAATGTTTCCAGCCATTGGTATAATTTCTGTAAAATTGGTATCGGTGTGCCTTTCGACTAGCCTATCGACTTTGTAATAGTCACTAGTTGAAATGAAAATTATCTGTTTGTCCATTTCCAAGGTGATAATGATAAAAAATTATACTTTGTCTATTACCTGTCTTTCACAAACAAGGAAACATGGGAAATGGGATTTTGACAATTTGATGGTTTGCTTAATAGATTGCCAGGCAGGGTTGCCAGGTAGATGTGTGTAACCTGTTCTTTCAGATTGTTGTGTTCTCTTACATAAGATTATATTACATTTATAAATTATTACTTTGTGTGAGGGAAAATGATAAATCTGGTTCACTTCCCAGACAAACGTGTCCAGTTCTCTCCCGTCATACACTCAGGGTGCAAACACTCAACAGTTTGTTTTCTTTGGTCTGAGCCATAGTGGAAAAGTTTACTTTGTTGCATTTTTGTATTTGGTTCATTTAGGTTCACACTGCCCAAATACAAGCGAACCAGGGCTTGAAAACAAAACGAACCACACCACAGTTCTCTTGGAAGAGGACACATTTTCAGGTGGCTTCATTTGGTGCCACCAAAGTTCAAATGGCATTGTTCTCACCTGGCCATACAAACCAGTAACGAGTAAATGCTCTGCATGAATTGTTAAATGGGCCCAAGTTCTAGACTATCTAAAGTAGATTACCTCTGGGTTGGTTTGTATTATGCAGCCGATTATGGCAGTGCACTCCCCTTGCAAGTGTCTGCCTGTTACTTGACCAGGAGGGTACTGGGTATGCCTTGCCCTTTCTTATTGGCCACTGGATATGGTGATGCACCAGCATGTTCTTGGCTAGACCGCTGGGTCACAGAGAAGCTGGGACTTGCTTTCCACTTCACCCCCTAATTATTTCCACCAGAAGATCTGCTCATCCTCTGACTCATCAGAGCCCAAGGACTCATCATCAGTAGAGTCTTCCTCAGAAGGCTCAAAGAGTCAAATTCTAATAAATTACAGCTTCAAACAAGTGAAAACTAGTTTATTGCTAGTTAGATGCTTGCCACCTGTGGGCTTAAAGGCGGGTTATGGTTTGTAAATTGAAACAGCACATAGCAATGTTTTCATTAAAGTATTTTTTCTAAATGTGTTGTGGACATGAAACAGGTAGACATGTAAGTTTTATGTGTGACAGGAGAGTAAAGTTATTTTTTGACAGTATTCCAGTGTAATGTGCTGGGAGCCACGTTAAACTAGCTATGCTGGCTAGTTGGTTATGCACTAATTATTATTATTTACTTATGAGATAAATGAAAATTCCATGCTATCTGTGGCGGTGACATCCAGCGATTTGTGGATTTGTCTTTGTGCTGTTGGGGATAAAGTATTTATTACAATAACATGTATTTTCAGTGACCACAGAGTTTTTTGTGCATTTATACATTTTCTATCCCTTTAATGTGAATTCTGACTGTTTTTACATGCATGCGCAACAGTTGAAGATGGTTTAAAATCAGTTTTGCCAAACCTCTCACGCTCATTCACGCCCATTCAATTCCAAATGGCATAGAAAACATGTCCGGAGATGTCTAATTCAGTCGGTAAAGGTAATTCATCAGTGTGACTGTGAAGCCGACAATATCACTTTTACATTTTGAAAGATGTTCTGTTCCCTGTTTCATATATATATGAATATGCACATTAGGTAAGAGAGGAAACCCAAGCGAAACGTGTTACTTCTTATTACAATCTTGTATTTGCGAGTATGTGAGTGTGAGCTTTTTCTTTTTCCACACAGTTTATATAATCAGCTATTACTGTTGTTCAGGACCTGAAATTGAGAGTTATTCACTTTTATTGAGAGCATTCACTCTTACATTATCAGTATATGATCAGAGGAATATTGTAAAGCCTGTACATTGCACTCCATAAATTGGTTGCCAGTTTTTGCTGATTTAGGAATTGAAGCGTATGTTTTTCTCCTCTTGTGGTCATTCTAAGTCACTTTGGATAAGACCGTTAGAAAAATGCTTAAAATATAAATGTAAAATGACGGTATGAATGTTGTTGACATTGCACTTTTGTGTGTATGTGTGTGTGCATTCCCATTTTCTATAGCGGCGGTGCTAGCGTTGTAGTTGCAATAGTTCTCACTGCTGAAAGTTACCACGTTTGTTTACTACAAAACTTGGGAGAATGATGCATCTCAGCGCTGCATTTTCACATTTTCAAAATTACACTGATCAGCCTAAGAGGGGGCACTACATCATTTGATCACTCATTCATGTGTCACACGCAATAGCTCAGACGTCACTGACTGATTTTGGCAAAACATGATGCATCTCACCGCTGCGTTCTAGCAACAGCCCAAAAGAAGGTGACATATTTGTTACTTGTTGGCCCAGACGGGGACTTAATGGGGGACACCTTGTCTTCTATAGGATTCTGTGCTGAACTGATCTTCTTTGTCTTCTCCTCAGAGCCAGAGACTTTCCCAGCAGCGAGAGAACAGCCTCAACAGCCCAAGACCGACTCAGACAGCACAGACACTCTGGAGGTGAGTTTAGAGCAACTCAGCATAGCTGAACTGAGCTAAGGTTGAGAGAAATTTGTCTTGGACTCCTGGCTACTGCCTAGTAGAATAGATTGAGTGCATCACAGTTCATAAACTCAAGGCAAACCTATTCATGATGTGTTTTGGGGTTTTTTTTTTGTTTTTTTTTACAAAATAGGTTCCTCACATAGTGCTTCATCACATAGTGTATGAGTGGATATGAGCACTAGGATAACCCAGGATAAATGCAAGAAGTGCATTTAGAAAAACGGAATCAGAATATGTACCATCTAATCATATCTTACACACACTTAATACATCAAGAGGTGAACCAAGACTCTTGATTATTACTTGTTTAGAGGGGAAAAGGTGATCTGACCGTGATTCCACCCAATTACAGGTAGCATTGTGGATTTAGTTCAACACAGTTAAACACACTGTGAATAATAGGAATAAGGATGAGTTTGATCCTGGATGTAGGTTATTTTCAGCACTTCCAGCATTGCTGCTCCCACATGGCTTTTGTTGATAAATTATGGTTCAATTGCATTCACCAGTTTGATTGAAATTTTGCTCTGTGAAATCAAACTGCATGAATGCATGAAAACAACAAATTAACTCATCCTTTTATTCGGACCAAAGCAAAGAACTGAAAACTGAAAACCAAATTTCATTCTAGTCTAAAACAAACACAGTACTTAAATGCATATAGGGCATCAGAGTGGCCTAGAGCAGTGGTTCTCAACGTGGGGTCCAGGGACCACCAGGGGTCCCTGAGGGAGTTCCAGGGGGTCCCTAGCAAATGATGAATTGTTGAACTTTACCATTATTTCATTTAAAAGAAGTTAACACAATTAGAGAATGTAGAAGAATGACTGCTTTGGTGATAGTTTCACTGTTATCTCTCTGCCTACAATACAGATAGTCATGGGATTCTGGCAATAAAAATATTGTCAGATTTGGGTCCAATAGACAAAATCTCATGGCTTTAATGTGAACTAAATTAGGGATCCTTGATATGGAAAAGGTTGAGAATCACTGGCCTAGAGCTACCTTCCCATCACTGGAACATCCCAAGTTGAAGCCACTCAGGAACTGGGTGTCTATCAGCAGCCATGTGTCCTGCTGGAAGCGTCCTCGAGCAAGACACTGATCTCCTACCTGCTCGCTAATTGTAAATCACTCTGGAGCTGAAAGCCTAATTGTAAATTCTAATGTTGGGTATAAGCTTGTTCTTTGAGATGATATGAACATGGGCCCAGCTATACTCGCATCCACACTGCTTCCCCACGCCTTTTGGCCTGGCCAGGCTAAGGTCACTGATCCAAATGACGCAGTAGTTGGCCTCCTGGACATTGGGACTGGCTGGGGTCACAATAAGAGATATGGGAATGTTCATGCCTGGGCCTTTACTCTGTGTGTGTGTGTGTGTGTGTGTGTTTGTGTGTGTCTGTATGTGTGTGTGTGTGTGTGGAGTTTGGACATGATTACCTCACCATGTCTTGTTTTCCTGCGTCGGGTGATGTCATGTGAGAGAGACAGAGAGGGTAGGAAGGAAGAGGAGGAGAGATGGAGGTATAAATAAACAGGAAAATGCAGCAGAGATGACAGAAGCAATGTGAGGGACTAGTTCAGTCTTTAATACAAATGATAATAATGCACTTCATTAAAAGCAAATCTCAAAGAGCTAGTATTAATAAGTGCTACACAAAAGGTTCCTATAAACAATAAAATAAACAAAAACAAAAACAGTCAGTTTGAAAAAAAGAAATTGAATGAAAGAAAGCACATAATACAACAATAAAAAAGCAAATTCAGTAAAATATCATATCAAAGCAAGTTTGTAAAAATGTTCGGGATAATATCAAATTTGTCAAAATGTAATAAAATGTCCCTTTAATTGGGATGAAGATGTAATAAAAATTGATAAAAAAATAAAACCTGTCAATGTAAGCCTAATTCCCCAATAATATGACATCTTTAGTCTTCAGAATATTACATTAACCAATTATTACATTGCAACATACAGTATTACATATATTTTTACAATATAAAACTATAAATTACAATAAATTACAAATATTGCAATAAAACCTGTTAGAACTTTGACTCTTAGAACTTTTACATTATCCGTGAATTTATTTTATTTTCAACCCAGGGACATTTTATTAAATTTTGACAAATTATTGCATTATCTGGCAGTTATTATAGATCACAGATCACTGGTCAGTGACTAGATAATTGTATCTGTACACACACACCCACACACAGGTTGTTGATATCAATGTAGTTGATGCTGTCCTTTGCTTCCACCTTGTGTTTAGTTCAGGTATAACTACTTCCAGATGTCTGTCTCTCTCTTGCGCTCTCTCCCTCCCTCTCTCCCTCTCTCTCTCTCTCTCAATCTCTGTTGGAATCCCTCTCTCTGCGTCACAACTGGATGGTGTACAGCTGTTACCATGGTGACAGCTGTGTTTGTGTGCGGCTGATTGGTAACAGATGGAGTTGGTTGTTTCCACTTATTGGCTGCAAGTTACTGCTCTGTTCCAGTTAGTGAGTAACAACACTTCACGCTCTTATGGACTAAAAACAACTTTTGTGGACCAAAACCCTCAGCCACTACTAAAAAACAGCATCTACATACACTCAGTGTTCTATATATACAGAGCTGCCTTGCTAATAGGGTTCAACCAATGTGGGTCTTTGAAGGCCGATACCAGTATTACTATATTGAAGCTGCCAGTTGCCAATATTGTTTGTACCAATATTCAGTATATTTAAATCTGACCAATTTCATGCCCAAAAGTTCCCAAAAATCCAGTAGTCAGTGTTTCCCCAGGAATTGTATTCTGGTCAGGGTGGAAAAGCCTCTGAAACAGCATTTAGACCATCATGGGACACAAAAACTCTCCACTGAAAGCCGTATTCTGTTATAAAAATAATAATAATAAAAACATATTGACCAGCTGTGATGAGGGAGGAACCTCCATCATATCAGAGGTGGACCACACTGACTGCCGTTAGGACGATAAAGGTTATTGATTACTTAATGCCTCTTTAATAGGTGAAATAAGATGAATAATAATAATCAATAAGGGATCAAAGCTTTCGCATAGGTCCACCTGTTCATTACCTGCCATCTATTTCATGCAAAGAGCAGAGATGTTCCTGTGGTGTGCAGTCTGTCAGCTAAGATGATCCAGGTTCATTCAACAGCATACAAGGGAACGGCATGGGTCATTAGTAAGTTGGCCAATGTTTTCATCTCACCATAGGACCCAGGATCTAGTTTTGTTAAGTAGGTGTAAGGACCCAAAATGGTTGATTTATGATGGGCCCTCACATGGAAAAAGCGCTAGTATGTTTAAATGAGCCTATAACAGTGTAAAAGATAATAATAAACGTTGAATAGCTGTTTTTTCTTTACTTTGAATTTTGACTTGGGATGTTTTGTAGTAGTTATAGTGGTAATCCTAGAGATCCTTTATTTTTTTTTTCTTTTATTGTGTCTCCAGATTTAGAGCTAAGCTGTCATTGCTGTGGTGTTTTTTTGTTGTTGTTGTTTTTTATTTAGTCTCCATCTTTGGTGCTAAGCTGTCATTACTGTGGTGTTTCTGCACTGCACTTCCCGGAGATCACTTGCTAGTCAAACGCTATGTCCAGTACTGTGATGTCCTTTTCCTTGGATTTTCTGCTGAAGTTTGAATTTTCTTCTGTTTATTCCAAACAATCCAGAAATGTAAAACACATCACTTCTTGTCTGCCAGAGGATTTCTTCCTGGGAAAAACCTACCTGACAGCGAGTGTTTGGAACAAACAAATGTAAAAGCTTTCATGAACTGGCTATAGGCTGCCTATTGTGTTATATCAGTCAGTGATAGAGAGTAGCAAAACGCACATTTATCTATAAGAAAATGTCACGATTCTAAAAGCTCTGACAAATTATTGCAATAGATTAAAATGGAGCAGAATACAGAACAGAATAGATGAGAGGAAAATAAAATGCACCACAGCCAAATAGAATTTAAAAGGTTGAATTTGCTTTGATCACACAGTAAGAGTAGATTATAAATGAAGCATGCAAGCCTCCTACTATAATCATACCACTCTTGGAATAGCAACCTCAATGCGCTCTCTCTCTCTCTCTCTCTCTCTCTCTCTCTCTCTCTCTCAACTTGATCCATTCTCTCTCCCCTCCTAAAACACAGTAGCCTGAATATCTCTTTAACCCATTCGACAGACGATCTTTTCACTTCTTTATTCTTTTCTAGGAGATAAAAGTAAGTCTTTTCTCTCTCTCTCTCTCTCTCTCTCTCTCTCTGTCTTTCAGAAGTGGAGAGGCACTCAGTGGATAGAGCGGCATTGTTAGAGCGCTTGCGAGCGAGGTAGCAGAAGGATGAGAGGGAATTTTGTTTTAAAGTGAAGGACAAATGTGATGGGTGGAGTGTGAGAGAGAGAGAGCGGAATGGAGGAACTGAAGGGAAAAAGGAAGAGAGAGTGGGAAGGAGGGATGGAGGGAGGGGCCGGTGTTATGAACAGATGTGGGCAGAGAGTCTCATTTTCCGACCTAAACTGCTGTGAGAAGGGAACACAAGCTATGGAGACATTACTGGATTATACATTGGACAATGGGCAAGCAGTGCTTCTCTTTTGACCTAGCATGACTATCAACAGTTTTTTGGTTTGGTTTTTTTAATCTGTATTACCAGTGCTAAGGCAGTGAATTTAAGTTAGTTAAGTTTACCGAACATTTTCCCTCTTGTTCTGTAGTTTCTCTTTATTACGATTACGAAGAGGGAAAACAGTGCTATTCGTTCATTTTGGTTTAAATTAACCATGTATTTGTCACATTTTTTTATTTTTTTTTGTCTCTCTTACCAGTACTAAGATGCTGGTTGTGTACTAGAGCTTTAGTTCACCTTAATATACTTTAGTTTGCTTTGGTTTGGTTTGGCTTTTCAGTTGTTTTATTGCTGCAATTTTTTCCCCCTCACTTCTGGACACTGCAAGTCGAACCGTTTTTTTCTGGGCACTCCACCCTCCTCCATTGACTTTATTCGTTCTTCAGACTGTGTTACAGTCAAGAGAGACAGGAAAGTAGAGAGAGGCGGAACAGTTTGGTATTGTCTGAGATTTGAACCTGCGGAGTGGCTAATTCGTGGTCCAGGTTTTAGCACACCGATCCACACCCAACAGTTGGAATGACTCTTGCGTCTTGACAGTGCAAAACCGCCAGCATGTACGAGAGACACAAGCGAAGGTACAGCCTCTGTGCCAAAGGAGAGAGGACGGTGGATGTGGTGTTAATTAAGGTAGGTGTGTCTGTGTGTGTTTTGAGACGGTACAAACAATATTCATGAAAGTACATGTTGAATCCGAGGCCATTTATATGTGAAAGACAATTTGGTGACAGCAAGCTAATATTGCTCTTTTTAAAGCCTAAGTATTGTTACAGAGAGCTAAAGTTGGTCTTTTTAAAGCCTAACTATTGGGACAGCTGGTTAAAGTTGGCCTTTTAAAGCTTAAGTATTGTTACAGAGAGCCAAAGTTGGCCTTTTAAAGCCAAAGTATTGGGACAGAGAGCTAAATTTGGTCTTTTTCAAGCGTATTGTTACAAAGAGCTAAAGTTGGTCTTTTGAAGCCCAAATATTGGGACAGAGACTGTAAGTTGGTCTTGTTAAAGCCTAAGAATCGGGACAGCGAGCTAAAGTTATTTTGTCTTTATGGTGTTTTAACGTGGTTCAACATGGAGGCCAATAAAGACCCACAATCAACAGCTGACAGTTCTTCTGCCCCATGTTGTGAAGGTTGTATTACAGTATTCATGAATCAACAGCACCAAAAAGACTTAGGCCTACTCTCCCAGTCCTTTTGGAATGTGATTGCTTGTAGGAGCTAGGGTTTTGATATGCAGGGAATCCCTTTATCTATAGTTTCATAGGTCAGATGTGATGATGATGTCCTACAAGACATGGGTCTATTATAAATATGTGTACTCAAATGTGTAACAAATATGAAGGCTTCCATTACAAAAGAAAATACAAAATGTTACTTACTCTTATTGGAGAAAAACGATTACCTGATTCATTGATGATCATTTCAAAATTGCAAATCATTGCTTTCGCAAAAATGTTGCAGTCATATAAGCAACATCGACATATCTAATATATTCAATAATATTCTCCAGTGAGTTTTACATTCATGCCAGACTTTTTTTTTTTACGAGGGATCTTGCTTAACTTTTCAAATGGTAGATATCTCTTTTCCAGGGCAAGAAATATGTACTATTTACCATCTGAAGGGAGTTGAAGCAAACCTCCACATGATGGTTAGTTACTGGCCGAAGTTGCTGGTAGAGGAGACAGACTCACTGGCCACACCAAAATGCAGCGGCATATGGTTGGTGACTGGTGTTCCCACGCTGCTCATATCCTCCCTGCATCTGGAGGACGTCTTCATAGTGTTTATTCCTGCTCTCAGAAGACCGTGGAAGACGTGTCATTTGAGGTCAACTTCATGTCTGACAGTGGATTTGAGGGTGTGGACAACTCATGTTATACTTGTGATGTCCTAGTACCACCAATATATTGCTTCTGGCCTGTGAAGACCATTGTATATGTTTCATAAATACATGGTCAGTCTGAAGTTTAAGTTAGTGGCTGATTATTGGTTGACAAGTTAACTTTTTTTAGACTTTTTTAGGGGTTTTCATCTGACTGCAGTGATTCTGTTTAAAGTGGTGTTGAACTTTGGTAGTACCTTGGGTTGTGTAGCTTCTTGATGATATAACCCCAAAATCAGTGATTCTCTGTTATCTGTTGCTCTGGTGCTCCATGAGAGACGATTGGAGAATTGTGTTTGTTTTCTTTCTCCATTCACTGCCATTGAATTGTCATGATGTGGACATGTATCGACCAGGAATCACTGTCAGAGTACATGTAATCAGGGTCCAATCCTGTGCTCCACATCTGAGGAAAAAGCAATGTGTGTTCATACACTCTTAAAGTGTTCAATATAGTAACAGAAACAGTTCTCAAGGCAGAACCCTTAGTAGAACCCTTTTTCGTACTTTAAAAACCCCTTTAAGAAATGTTTTTTTTTATATGAACAATTCAGATGCTTCTTTGAGTCATTATGGGTGTATAGAACCATCACCATAACCTCTTGGAAGAACCCTCCTTGAAGAACATCAGGTCTGCAAATTTATCCCATGACCACCAGACAGAAATCAACATCCTTATCACCTTGCATGGCAGCTAAGTGGACCTCTGTATCACTAGCTGGTTCTCACTGTGTAGATTAACACACAACAGAACTCATAGGCTAATCAAAAGGAGACGACAGGCATCTATACTATACTTAAAGGAACTTTTTGGTTATTGTCTGGCTGGTCAACTTAGCTGTTAATTGATGACAACATAAACCCCAAAATCATCTATAGGTCCCTGGTAGATCATTGGCTCCAGTGCTCCATGCTAACACTTTAGCAGACACTATGTTTCGTGATAGTAGGCCACTAGCATTATCCAAAGCAAGAAGACCTGTAATAAAAAGCTGTTTTTGTGTTTTTATATTATATGGCCTACAGATTGATTTTTACCTCTACACAGTCTCCCATTGCCCACCATCTTCACTTCATGTGGAAACGAAGTGGCCCTGGCTAGTACAAAACAGTACGTTATTTTTGTATCATATCTGGTGGTAATTTTACCTTTCTCCTACTCAAACCTGCAGACTTGGCATATCATTTAGATCAGATTACTTAGCATTTAGCTTTAGAGCTGCCACAAGTTCTCATTTTCAACTTCTGAGATAATGCTAGTGGCCTATCACTCAACTTAGTGTATGCTAAAGTGTTAGCGTGGCGCCTACTATCATTCAACATAGTGCATGTTTAAGTATTAGCATGGAGCTTAGTATCACTCAACATAGTGTATGCTAAAGTGTTAGCATGGAGCCTATTATGACTCAACATAGTGTATACTGAAGTGGAGCATGGAGTGTTGGAGCCAATGATCTACTGGGGACCCAAGGCGGCGGGTTCTTAAACATTTTCATATCACAGACATCTCCAAACATTAGGCCACATACAGTCATTTGATAAGATTGATGAAATTAAACTATTTCTCATTTTGCTGGGGACTACAAAGACCTGGGGGTTCCCAGACCTTTGAGAACCACTGGCCTAAGCTTCAGATTAGAAAGGTTATCGGTGGAAGATAAAGTCATGGTTAAACTCACAGACAATAAACATCAGGTCCTGTTCTAAAACCAGGCCTCCACTCCTTTAGTGAGCAATTGATTCTATAGGTATTTCTACCTCTATTTTTAAATCATTATTACTGTTACAGTTGAATTGCCATTTCCATCTCATGGGTGTGCGGCAGAGCTGCAGTTTAAACATGTCACCAACCCCACTGGCAGTACATTCAATAGATTTACAATAGTTAAGTGACCACGTCTACTCTGTCTCCCTCAACTCTCTCTCTACTGGATACAATTTGTCATTAAATGTCATTAAAAATCTTCAGAAATATCAAATTAAGCTAGAAAAACCTCATGTTTCCATTTTTTGTGTTACAGTAGCATTTACCAAACAAGATGTAAATGATTTTGTTCAGAAGTCTTATTGAAAATCAAGCATTGCACGTTTTTGGAAAACATTTATGTGCATATTTATGATATTCTGATCATATGATAATATGTTAAAATAAAATGACTTTATAGAGACACAGGTTATTAAGACTTTATAGATGTGTTTGATAAAATAGGCGAAGATGTGTAATTTGGTACTGCACTGCCCATTAAGTTTAGATCCTTGTAGCTCATTTATGATGCAAACTTCCATCGTACCTAATGGGGTTAGACTGATGGATCAGTTTGCTGATATTGGCCTTTTATCAAATATCAGATATTGGCCAGTCAGTGTTGTCTACCTCTGATATGATGGAGGATCTGCCCTGACCAGAGCAACATAGAACAGTCTGGAAAACTTTATTTATTTAATTATTTATTTAATTGTTCAATATTTTGTTTTTGTCAATGAATTCTTCATGTAAAGGCAGTAATGTATCCCAGAGTTTCACCTACCACCTAATGGTTTCAGTGGAGAGTTTTAGTGTCCCATGATGGTCTAAATACTGTTTCAGAGGCATTTCTACCCTGACAATAATAAAACTGAATACCTTAAAACATTTTGGCACATGAAAATTGCCGAATTGAAAGTTCACCATCGGCCTTCAAAAACCCAATTTGGTTGAACCCAAGGATATAATATGTGTGCTATATATTCACAACAAGTTCTCAACAAGCAAGCCCAAAATGAAACATGAGCAAAACAAACAGTGGCGATCCATCAAGAAAGTTGTGAGAGCATGACGTGTCCTCATGTTCTTACATTGTCACATGACGTGTGGGATTCATCAGGGAAACGGCAGAAACACAAATGTTTCGGCTTGTGTCCGCGAGGTTGATAGAAGTGGAGCAAGAGTTCAGTGTGGCTGCACTGTCCAAGCAGCACGGGAGCGGATTGATAAATGAGGCCCGTTGTCTCCCACGTGCTGGAGAGTCTGCTTTTTGCGCCGATCCGACTTTTCTGCAGGATGTTGATAATAGACAGAGCGGAGAACATGGAGCCGGGACAACAGTTCTATTGAGACAAGTGGACAAAGGAGTCATTGGCGTCGGTGATTAATGATCAGACAACTAGATATGAGGTCATTCTGATGGCTTGGCCTACAGGAATTACACAACAGACCGGTGGGGTGACTTTTAAAATCCCAACACATTTTGAAAACACATTGCATCACACATAACGATAGATTTCACAGTTTGTTTGGAAGTAGTGGGACGCTTCTGTGTGTTGGTTTTGGTGTAGGTTGTCTTTTTTTTGGGGGGGGGGCAAAGTTGTCTATATCAGTCGCAATCTTGATTGGGATTGGCCAGCATGCATCGCCTTTGGCTGTCAATCGACCGTCGGTCCATCGATCGACCATCGATCAGCATTGACTGTGTTGTAGGCAAATGGCTTGTCGTTGTTGAAATGCCTATCCTTGTACATCATTAGCTCGGTCTGGTGCTTTGGACTTGCTTTCCAAATGTCCTTGCTTTATTTAAACTTGTTTGCGTTCGGGCCGCCTAACGCACAGAAACAATACAGTGAGGTGATCTCAGATGAAATCCAAGCAGAGCAGCCTCTCACCAACTCTCTCTCTCTCTCTCTCTCTCTCTTGCTTTATTTGCACTGAAAAAAAAAAGAACAAACTTAAAGTTAATGTTAAGACAGCGGTTCCCAAAGTATTTAACCCCTTGGACCCTGAGTTTCCCCTTAAATTCCGTCTTAAGTGGCTTCAAAGTTAGAAAAAAAAACGTACCGTATGACAATGTCACATACATATTCTGTATCTGCTCGTTCCAACGCTTCATTGAAGCTATAGCTGCTTATATTGAGTGAGATATTCAAACCCAAAGCGCCATGTTTTTTTCTGGCTGCACCATCACATCAAATGGAAAAAAATCTAGATGTTTGTGCATCATTTTATACACATGTCCCTGTAATTCAGCATGACATATTTGGTATCTTTGGACACCTTGGGATCTTGACTATAATTTAAAGTCAAGCCTCAAATCATGAAACATGGTGGTTTATCTTATTTTTAAAGGCTGCGTCTTCTCACACAGCATCAAAGCATCAAGGCAACCATACAAAAACATTTTCCCAGTGCTCTTCTGTTGCACACAGCTGACCCCCCTCTGTGCATGCATGTGTAAGTGTGTGTGTGTGTGTGTATGTGTGTGTGTTTGTAGTATTTTTTTGTTGTATTTTTCTTTATTTTTACTATTTTCCACGTTTTAGAATAACAGTAAAGACATCAAAACTATGAAATAACACAAATGGAATTATGCAGCGACCAAAAAAAGTGTTAAACAAATCAAAACTATCTTATATTTTAGATTCTTTAAAGTGGCCACCCTTTGCCTTGATGGAAAGGCAAAGGCTTTGGAAAGAAATTCATACATAGGATCAACTTCACTATTTATATTTGCCTAAGAAACTAATTTCAAGCATTCAAGCATAAGCCTTTAGATCAAAATGGCTTTAAGAGAATGAACATAGTACATTCAAGCAGGTGTCCCAAAACTTTTGACGGGCAGTGTATATCAAAATTAACAGACTATTTCCGGTAAACAGCACATTTCTGCTGACTGAATTTTGATAACCGTTTATCTAATTGAATCTAATCTGAGTTAGTTCATCTAATCTGTGGTCATGTCCTCTCCTCCCCTCTGCTTTTTTTAACTTCTGCATCACTTCCACGGCACTTGTCACATCGGTGGGGAAAAGTTTGTTCATCGGCTCAGTTTGGCCCGAAGAACAGTTTGTTAGCGTTGTTAGCATTCCTCATTCAAACCAGTGGGTTTCCCTTGCCCGAAGCTAAAGAGCCAGCTTACATTTAGTTAATATAGGAATTGATCAGCACTAATGACTAGTTGGTTTTTGAGCAAATGCAGATTTTGGTCCCCATGTTGTTTCAAATATCTGGTGGAGAGACATTCTTAAAATGAATAGAATAGATAAAATGTTAAAAATACGGACGAAACGACGAAAAGACGAAAAAGTTAAGAAATGTGGATTTTTGCTCTGTGTGTGTATGTGGCTGTCTGCCTGTGGTGTGGTAACACTGCCAATGAGAGGTTCCCTCCTTTTGTCTCTCTCTGTGTGTGTGTGTGTGTGTGTTTGTGTGTGTGTGTGTGTGTGTGTGTATAATACAGAAGTCTCCTAGAGAACCCCCCTCCTACATTTCTTTGACATTACACTGGACTGGCTGTGTGTAGCTGCAGGGGTGGAACAATGATCTGCTTGTGACCTCTGTGTGTGTGTGTGTGTGTGTGTGTGTGTGTGTGTGTGTGTGTGTATGTGTGTGTTAGGCAGTGTCTTGATTACTTGCATACATCTTGATATGCTCACGCTAAGAGTTCAAACATGATGTAAACATAAAGACGCACACATACACACTGCATGTGCGGGTGGGAGGAGTGTGTGTGCAGCATGCAGTAGTCACATGTCCAGCTGACTAACAAGTGGGTGTGATACTGTGACACTGGGTGCACTCAACAAAAACGGTTCTACATATTGGTTGATCTATTCTTTTCATGGAATCTACAGGGCATTAATGAAACAAAGAAAGTGGAAAACAATTTCTACAAACAAGTTCTAATCTCATATTTGATATTGTAAAGAAAGCTTTGTGCGCAATTTAGGACTGGATTAAGATAGTTTTTATTCATTAACAATCCATTATCCTTCTTCTTCTTCTTCTTCTTCTTCTTCCTCTTCTTCTTCCTCTCTTTGTTAGATCCAGAGGGAAAGGGACACTTTCTACCCTCTCCAGCCTTGCCCTGAAGCCAACACAACAGTAACACCATGTACAGGTAAGACTAAGACTGTCAGCCATGAAACTCCATATGGGTGATGATCTGGTCCTGTCAGAATCGTCCACCTCTGATATGATGGATATGATGCAGTTTGATTGATTACATATTTATTGTAGAGTAGATCAGTACCTCTACTGTGCTGTGGCGGTGCTGTGAGACGGGAGAGCAGACAGGGAGGGAGAGAGAGAGAGACAGACAGAGACGAAAGGTGGCGAGTGATGACAAAGAAATAGCTTGTTCAAAAATAAGTTGATACTGTTGATGATAAGATGGCAGTTGCACCAACTTTCAAAAAACTGGCAGGACAAAAAAAGACTAATTTCTCTCATTGAATGGGAGAAGTAGGGAAAGATCAGAGGGACTTCTATTCTAGGAGTGGGTATGCAATTTTAACGACCCTGTAAAATGTGGGCATTTTCTCATTTGTTTTCATCATTATTGGATCTCAGAAAATATGCACTTTAGTTGTTATTTTTAATGAGTGAATGCATTAGTACTGAGAAGAGAGCACCAGTCTTGCTGCACTTTGTTTTTATGTTTGAGAAAGAGAAAAACTATTTCTTATAATATTTGTGTTTTAGCCTACTAAAACTAATTAATAACTAATAGGGGGAAAAAATATGTAATGCTATGAAAGGCAATATCAAAGCAGCAAAAAAAACATGAATTGCCTGTTAACAACTTCACTGCATAGATGCCCACAATCAGTCAGAATTAGGCTTGGGCGATGGGCCAAAAGTTAATATTGCGATACTGTCCTGCCAAAATATTGCGATTTACGATATTATCGCAGGGGGGTTCCCAGGTTGTTGTTTTTTTGGGAGGGGTATTTTATTTTATTTCTTCCAAATTACATCAAATTTCTAGGCTATAATAATAATAATAATTATTATTATTAACAGCCTAGAAATTTGACCTTACTATTCAATCATTGGAGGAAACTATTTCTATTTCCAGAAAAACGGGCTGATTATGGAAAAAGGGGACCCACTTGAATTAAAAAGACACATTTTTCACTTCAAGTATGATTATTTTTGTTTTTTTTACTATCCTACCACTAGTAGATTATAGGTTTATAAGTTTAAAAGCTTGTACAATTGTGATATTTGATATCGCGGGAAATATCACGACATTCACAAAATATCATGATATTGGATAATATCGAATATCGGCCCAAGCCTAGTCAGAATAGAGCGACCCATCAACCAAGTCGCCTGAAGGTTATGATTATGTTGAGTTGTGGCTGAAGTCCTGAATCACATGAAGAACACACTTCCCTGTTGTGGATTAGAAACCGGTGGGTGTGTCTTCCCGGTCTAATATGATTGTAGACAGAGGGGAAAGGCCTGCAAGTGGAACTGCAGGAATTACATTAGTTAGAATTAGGAGGAAATTAAGATGGAATGCCTCAACCCTGCAACACACACACACACACACACACACACACACAAGATGAACAGGAACAGATAGTGATGACATTAAACGTCTCTGTGACATCAGTGCAGACAAGATCATGTCATCGTCTCTCATCGTCCTGCCAGAATTTGTTCTCCGCTCTTGTGTTTGTGTCTCTTCAACAAAAAAAAAAATCGAAATTAAGACATTTCTACATTGATGTCTGGTGTATAATGCACGGTCTGTTGTATAATACAGTTATAATACACAGGCTTCTGTTTGGTTCATGGGCATGGAGGCTTTCAGAGGACAATATCATTAGTGAGAATTATTGGTCTTGCACACATGCAGAGTAAGTTTGCCACATTTCCATTTCTGACCATCAGTACGTAATTCTGGCCAAATAGTTGCAAATAATTAGTTTTTTTTGTTTGTTTCTTTCTTTGTTTTTAGACCTGTTTGGATTGCCAGGTGGGCGGGGTTTACCATATCATTATCAGTCACAGAAAAGTACGCAAAATTAACTTTCATATACTTTGCTGTGATTGTCTAAACTTTTTGCCTCTCATTGTATTGTCCCATGTGGCCGACCCCGCCCATCTGGCACTGAAGTAAGCTAAAACAAACCATGGAAACTACAGGGGTGGACACAATAATGGAAACGCCATATGAAAATTAACTTAAACTTTGAAGTAACAGCTATGTATGTGCCAGCTTTGAACAACAATCACCACTTTTATATATGTATATTTTATACGTTTACAGGACTTTTCAACACTACACGTGGCAACTAAGAGTTCTAAAGAGGCCAAGTAGTTGGTGCCTGGGATTGCAGGGGTGTCGGTTACAAAAACTGCAAAATTATGAATGCGTCAAGGGGAACCATCTGGGAAAATATGACAACATATGCCAAGTGGCAAGTTGAAGCTCACCGACAGGGATTGACACACACTTAACAGGATAGTTGCTAAACACCACAAAAGCACAACCACCAATTCAAACATAAAAATGCCCGTTCTAATTCAGAAATACAGCAGTGTTGATTTATGTTTGCTTTGAAAAGATCCTGCTAATAACTTACATTAGTCTGATAATGTATATGATACATTTATACCATCAAATCTGGGTAAATGCTGTTTGACAATTAACCAAGCCTCTGAAACAGCATTTAGACCATCATGGGACACTAAAACTCTCCTCTGAAACCCAGACTAATTATATTATACTAAAATTGAGTTCCTTGAGTTCATTATTTAGCTTTAGCTTGCACAATTTAAATGAAGTCTTCAACATCATTGCCGTGAACTAACATCCTTCCTGCCATCGCCAGCCATAATAGATGAGATCACTTTCAGTAGGCCCACTGACACACACACACACACACACACACACACGCAGGCTGTTTTTATGTGGTCTGGGTGATATGAGGTCAGCTTCCTGTCTCGGTGGATTGCAACCGGCGTTGCAACACTTCTTGCACAGCAGCGGCGCGCCGTAATCTCTTTAAGAATAAGAATAAGGTGTTAATCAGCAAAACCATAGTGGATAGACAAAGGTTAAAAAAAAAAAAAAATCATGTGCTTTACTTGCTTTGATTGCTTGCTCAAATTTCCCCATTTTTCTCTTTCTCCCCTCCCCATCTGTCCCTCTTCCCTCGTCTTTTTCCAGCCCTCCATCCGGCCATCCATCCAGAGAGGGAGGAGGAGTGCGTGTCAGTGTGTGTGTTGCAGAGAGACACTGTGGTCAGCAACAGTCTGACAGTCAGCGCGGAACTGGATGACGCTGTCTTTAAAAAGGTATGCACACACACACACACACACACACACACACACACACACACACAGAATGCCCACATTACATCCAGGCTTTTGCTCCTGCTAAAGATGGACAACTTCCATCCAAGTCCCACTCACAAGCCAAGGCTGTGTGTATTTCCCACCTAAAAATATCTAATGGCCGTTAGAGTGCAGTGTACCGCAGCGGGCCAAATTCCATAAGCTCATAATCTGCGGTCATACACGTTACACCTCTTTCAGATGGATTTCACGTCAAGACAGCAGCTGGCATTGACCTGGGAACTTTTTCATGTCAGATTTAGAAATGACAGCGCCGGCATAGATTCCTACCTATGCACCTAATCTAAAATAAAATTTGATGGTGCAACCTTTTAGCAGTGTTATGCAACAGACTGGGAAACTCTGGTCCCCTCTGCGGCTCGACGGAAACAAGAGGAAAACCAGATACCTGGCAGCCGCTGCTCCAGACAGCTGCATAGAAGTTGGGTCACATGCCCTTAAAAAAAGTAGTACCAGAAAGTGGTTCCATAAGCATGTAGCATTGTTTTGTACGTCCTTATTAGACCATTTGAGCATGATGTTATACAGAAGCGTTCTTTACAGCACCAAAGAACCATTTTCTGGCACTATATAGATCGCTTTTTGTTCTGAGTGTAATCTGCCCAGCGCTGTGTGATCTCAGTGTGACTCACTTGTTCTAGAAGAGGCCTTTTTCCACCTTGTAATCCTGCAACTCCACAGATTAAACTGTCAGCTAGGCTAAACTCCGCTGCCTGCAAGCCAAAGTTTTCCCCCCAGAACCGTTTCTTGGCACGATCCTTTGAAACGGCATTTGGACAATTTGACAGTTTGACTCTAAACCCCAATCTTTAAAAATATATGGTGAGATTTGGACCGGAATGGTAGCTAGAAGGGATTCTTGAGGCTTGGAGACATATATTATGTGTGTGTGTGTGTGTTATTGTTACTACCTTGATAATCCGTTTCCTCTGGTTTAGTTCTGTCCAAGTGTGTGTTAGGCTTAGGAACTAATGCTTATAACAAGTCTTATGAGGGCCAAATGTCCTCACAAGGTTAGAAAGATGAGGAAAATCCTTATGTGGGGACAATTTCCTCCAATGCTTGAATAGTAAGATCAAACTTCTAGGCTGTTAATAATAATTATTATTACAGTCTAGAAATGTGATGTAATTTGGAAGAAATAAAATAAAATACCCCCCACCAAAAAGATATTCAATTTTGGAGGAATAGTATAGAATGTAATGGTATTAATGAATTATTTAATATAATATAATATTATATTATCTATTTTTATTAGCACGAATAGTCAATGGAAGGTCCTCACAAGTACAGTATAATAATATGAATGTGTGTGTGGGTGGGTGGGTGTGTTTCTTCTATGCTTTGACAACAGGCCCTTTCTCTTGACTTGTCTTTGTGGACTGACGGAGTGTTTGTCAAAACTTCTACAAGAAAAAATGGTTTTGCTTTAGAGTAGTACAGTTTTTTAAACAAAATACTGCCTTTAACACCAAAAAATGTACTCTTCTTTCTCTCCTTAGCCTGAAGATCATGTCCCTGGGCTAGAGAGCAGAGACAGAGGGATACGTGTCTCCTGGTCCTCCACAGATGATTCCTCCACGCAGGGGCCTCTCAGTGCCTCCCCTCTGCCCAGCCAGGGTGCTTTGTCAGCGGACACACCCAACGCGGAGGCCCCCTGGAGCTCTGCAGATCCCTGGAAGTCAGAAACAGGGGAAGGAGGTAAAGGGCGTATTTCAGCGTTTCCTCTGTCATGTATTTTTTTTAGCAGCGGTAGGCGGTGAGGTTTTAGTTTTGTTTCCACATCCGTCCATTTTTCTGTCGCGATTCCTAGGAGGAGAAGGCAGTGGAGGAGGAGGAGGGACGGAAGGAGGAGGAGAGGAGGAGGAGAAGAAAGACCAGGTGACAGAAAACCCTGTCTCCTCCGCCATCCTGCGCGCCTCTATCCGCTCCCTGTCTCCGTTCCGCCGTCACAGCTGGGAGCCGGGGAGGAACAGCGCCGCAGGAGAGGCCGACGTGACACAGCGCAGGTTAGCGTGGACACACTTTGTTGAATAAATAAATTACTCAATTACTGTCATGTCACATCTCCTCTTTCCATCTGTCGTCATCTCAATCTCCATTGTCTTCTCTCTTTCTTTCCCTACTACTTCTCTGTCTTTTCAAATATGGAAACAGGCTAATTCTTTATGTGCACAGATTTTTTGGGGCTGATTTACACTTAAATTTGACACTGCTGAAGGTAGATTTTTTTCTATTCTAGCAACAAAAGTAGAAGTTAAAAATGCTAGGACACATTATTTCTCTGACATCATCCATTCTAGGCTTCTCTTCTCTGTGAATTTTTAAGCTTCTGTGTAAATAAAATAGACAATATCAGAATGCAGATCACCCCAGCTACTCAAGACATATCTGTCTCCACTCATAATATGGCGTCTTTACATTGTTTTGATATCGTCTCCACAATCTCTCCAAGTGAAACCACAGCTAAGATGAAGCCCTCTTCATGTGCGCTTGGCATTTGCCCACCAAGTCTTTGACTCTCCACATAAACTAGCAGTAATTAACTAACTTTTATGAGCAGGAATGATCTATTTGAGAAGTTTCAATGCACTTTCAGACAGCTCTTCTCAAAGTACTGAATGACATTAAGTTTTGGTGAGATTAACCCTACAGTAGGCCAGAAGTTGTTAATCACTACACCATCTTATCCTAAATTTAAAGTGAGCTTTAAAGCAAGTCTCGAACAAAAGAGAGAGACTGTTTAAAAAGAAGCATTAGTTACCTCTATTAACACTCATTTAATCACATATGATCTATAATGTATGTATTGGGACAGTGGGCTACCTTTTTTTGTTGCTGTTGACTTGTACACTACAATATGGATTTCACATCACAAGATGAACATGGGGCAGTTTATACTGGGTCTTTATTGGATGTTGAAAAGACCAACTTTAGCTCTCTGTCCCTTTAGAAACGCCAAATTCACCTTTCTGTCCCATTACACAGACTTTAAAATTATCACTGTCCCCATAGTAGTTTTAACTAGATACATTGTTATTCAACTGTTCTTTCTCAGTCCATCCCTCTCTTCCTTTCCTCTAACAATTCTCCATCCCTATTTCCCTTCTTTCAGTTCATTGAAGAGCCTGTCAGTGGAGGTGAAGAGAGCCAAGCCACCCCTCCACAGGAGAAGGTAGATGCTTCATCTCTATCTATCTATCTATCTATCTATCTATCTACCCATCACTCCACTCCATCTTAGGTTTTCACCTTCTTCCAGGTATAGTCATGTAACCCCTATTCCATCGAGAAGTTATTAGACTCCTCATTGATGACAAATAGCAGCATAAAATTCTGTCAAAGGATCTTTATAAAAGACATTGATATAGTCAATGAATCACTTTCCAGGTTTTTCCACAGATGGCAGTAATTCTGCTATTGAATTCAACTCCTCCTCTTTTCATGCTCAGACTAGTCACTGACGACAAGAGCAGCGCAGGCGGACAAGCATTCTTTATGATGGAAATGATGTCTAAAAGACGAGAATGTAGTAATGCGCTGTTGACATTCCGTCATCTGATTTCATGGTGTAGCTTTTGTTTGGCTAAGATGAATGTGCGCTTCAGTTTTGTGGGCTAAAAGTAACGTCAATCCAGAATCAGATATCAAGCCCATTTACCAGCAACGCTCCAAGCTCAAAACACGCCCAAACATCGTCAACAGCGCGTCGGAGCAATCGAGCGTTTGGGTGCGGTTTTGCATTCTCTCCCTTTTATCACCAGAGGAGAACTATTCCTCGGTCTTGTCTTTCCATTCTCACGTCTGTTCACAAGAGAGCCGAGCTACGCGCTCCCAAGTCCCATGCACGGTATTCACTGGAAAAGTCATTAATGAAATGAAAGAACCGGCCAACAACATCTGGAAGGACTGAGGGTGCTGGAGGGACGGTGGAAACGGAAAATCGGCTTTGATTCCATCCAATATGGCGTAGCAAGACTCAGATGTATCAAGTTCGGCACGGCACACCTTGGCAGTAGCGCTTCCTCCGAGGCTTGCAGAGCTATCAACACCTCAGCAGCCATGACACATCTGACTGATTGAAGTAGGACAGTGTAATTAGTTTCTATCGTGGCACTAGTCACTTCTTGCTCTCCTGTAGTATTGCATTACTATATATTAAACTGAGTATGGGGGTAATAACCAAATGTTATCCTGAGCACACTAAGAAATTCCCAGCATCTTTGGTTGATATGGCAACTAGGGCTGAAACGATTCCTCGAGAAACTCGAGTAACTCGATTACTAAAAATCATCGATGCAAATTCTTTGCATCGAAGCTTCGTTTAATCCATATAACTATATACACGCTCACTGTGTTTCGTACGGATGATTATTACTGTTGCACAACGCGCTGGAGAAAGAAAGAGAAAATAGCGAGGGGCGAAGAGAAGAGACAGGCCAGAGAAAACAACAGAAAGTGTCCAAAGTTTGGGATCCAGTGTTGCCAACTTGGCGACTTTGTCGCTAGACTTAGCGACTTTTCAGACCCCCCTGGCAACTCTATTTCTCAAAAGCGACTAGCGACAAATCTGCCGACTTTTTCTGACCATGGGAAGCAATGTTAATGTGTTGAACCCCAAAGCATTTGGCAATAAATTGGTACGGCTGATGGCGGTTTGCTCTACTTGCTTGTCTAATCCAGAGAGGTCTGATGATCACAGCGCTTCCCACACACAGTGTAGCTCCTTCCCTCCGCTGAGAGCAGGGACTGTAGGATAGGGTCCACTTGTAATTGCTCCCGGCGTACGCCGAAACTGGCCCGGGTGGGCGGAGTCAGCACTTAATATTAAAACGGGATGGGATGAAGGCTAGTAAAGAATGTACGTTAATTATGGCTATATGTAATGGCTAGTTAAGAACGTAAATCAATATGGTGGCTAGTTATGATGTCCCTAAGTTAGCTAAGTTTTGCTCAAGAAAATAACCACAGAAAATAAAATGCTGCAGTCAATTTGTGAAAGCCTGAGCTTCATTCATGTTATTACCATATTATGATAGTCACACACACACACACACACACCTACTCAAAATATCAGGTGGTGTAAGTAGCAGTTAGAGCCTAAAATGCACTAATCCAATACAGCAGGTATATTCAGTTTAGTTTGATTGCAGTGAGTAGGGTCAGCAGGTGTAGGGCAACCCTTCAACATAGTAAATAAATGTACATTAGCCAGTCTTATGAACTTGTATGATATTTAGGCCTAGTAATAAATATCAATAATTACTATTTCACCTCTTTTTCAGTAAATCACAGCGTCGTATGGACAGCTTCGTGCGGACAGCTTTTCTCTTTTGTATATTTACTAGTGCTCTTTAATAAAGCAAAAGTATTTCTTATCCGATTAATCGATGGAATAATCAGTAGAATACTCGATTACTAAAATAATCGATAGCTGCAGCCCTAATGGCAACAAATTATTGAATTTTCAAATGATTGAATCTTGATTACTGAATGAAAACACCAGCCCTTTAGTTTCCCGTTATTGTTCTCTAACTTAGACCCATCTCTCATCTCAAGCTTTCATTATGTCATCATTTTCTTCTCTCCATCTCATTTTCCATCTCATCCAATCCCACTCTTCATCGACCCTCGGATTTTCATCCATCCCTCCATCAACCATCTAATCTCTTCCTTCTCCCACATCTATCCTTTGTTTCTCTTCCATGCTTCTCATTTTGTCATCCATCATTCATCCCTCTATCCCTCCATTTTTCCAGTATGAGTTGGTGTCCGTCCAACCTGCCTCGTCCCGATCAGGAGCAAATAGACAACAGAAGGTAAACAGTATTGGTTGATAAGCTATTGATTATGTGTTGAGGAAGGAACTGATGATGCATTTGCATCCAGATCCATTTTTGAGTGTTTCCATCAGAGGGATGTTTAAATGCCAGGCCAAAACATATACTGTATTTAATACATGGACATATAAAACGCTTTTAAAGACCAGGTAATGCATAATTTGCAACTATAATGTTCTATAATGTTCATGGGGGTGAGCAGGGGGTACCTAAACTTGTTCATCTTAATTTGTTAGATATGATTTATACAGATTTATATAACTTTCAAAATGGTCATTGGGGATTGGGGATTCGACTGTGTCCATCCATCCGTCAAACATGATATCTCAGTTGATAACAATTAAAGAAATACACTAATTGGCCCGATGGGGGCGCTATAATTAAAGGTCAAAATTTCTAACTTTGACATGCCCTAACTCCTACAATATAAGTCCACTGGATACGAAACACACATCAAGCTAGCTTTACAAATTACACTGATTGGCCTAATGAGGGCGCTATAATGAAGGGTCAAAATTGTAACTCCTACATCGTAAGTCCAATTGACAGAAAACTTGCTATATGCGTCTAGCTATCCTTACAAATTACACTGATTGGCCTAATGGGGGTGCTAAAATGAAATTGAATTAATCAAAATTTTTAACGCATACATAATATCCTAGACACCACTGGTGCAATTTCAATGAAATTGGGAGGGAGGACGCATTTTGGCACTGTGTCCTAACGTTTAAAAAGTAGACTGATCAGCCTGATGGAGGCACTATAGTTAAAGGTCAGAATTTCAAACTTGGAAAGGCCACAACTGCTGCACCACCAGTCCAATTTTGCTGAAACTTGGAGGGACAATGCATCTTGTTATTGGTTGGCCCAAGGGATGCCTGCATCATTCACGGGGGACGACATATTTCACTTGTCGATTGATAAGGGATCGATAAAGAAGAGATGTAAACACTTTGTACATGTTTGTGCGGCATGCGGTCTGCTTGCCTTATGACTTGGTTATACTCTCTTTGAGCTTTTTGTGGGTGAAGCCTGTTTGTGTGTGGTGTTTGTACATGAGCTACCGCAGTATAGGAAGTCAGAGCACAATGAGGAAGACCTCCCACAGTCAATAGCAAGAGCAGCGCAGTTCAGCCGCTGTCATATTTGTGACACAGGCTACAGTATCGTAGAGAGAGCAGTGCTGTATTAGCTATAGCTGCCGTTCACAATGACCAGTATCGTGATTGTCATTACTGATGCAAACTGGTAAGGCAAGACTTTGGAACTACGTTATTAACTTATTCGCTTATCTATCACAGACGGATTTAAAACAGTATCAGAGTAATATAATCTCATTGCAGTTATACAGCCTCAACAGTGGATACATTGCTTGCTAGATAAGTTGAATAATTATGTTCATAATATTGAGGTGCTTCTATCTCATTTTTACTAAATATCACGTATCAGAAGAAAAGATAACCAAAAATCTCTGCCTCATTTTCTTCGTTACGACACATGTTGTCGCATGCAGTTATTAGGAATCGCTGTTCACGGTCAGCGAATGGTTTTAGCTCACCCTGACAGTGAACTAGGGGCAATGTTGTTGAGGCAATATTTCTGCTTTCTTCTTCCCTTTTTTTATTCAATTTTAAAACCTGTATTTGTACAGGGTGCACACAACGCAAGCCCTCTTCACCAGAAAGCCACGGTTCACAGGAATATGTTACAATAACAAGGAACATGGTCGGGGTTATTTTGACCACCCCAGGTTTGGTTTTAGTGCGGGGTGCAGCATGAAAGCTATTGCTAAAGCATTTGACCTAATTAAAATAAATAAATAAAAACTTGATCATGTACTTGTATATTTGTTGGGGCAAACTGGGCTGAATTGAGTGTAGTTGTGGTACAATAGACAGAAAATACAGTCAGTGCCTATAGAAGATGGGTCAGGTACAAAGCCTCATAACAGTACTTTAATAAAACTTGTCTAACTGTAATTCTGCATTTGCCCACTCTCTTTCCATGCAGCTACAGTCTGGAGGGTCTGGAGGTGGAGAGGGGAGCGGGCCAGGCCACATGCCCCAGCCTGGGTGCGTCCGATCGGGAAGAGAGGGCCATGGGGAGGGGCTTACGTCTGGACAGCCAGGAGAGGGGAGGCTCGCTGGTCTCCCTCACTGAGGAGGAGCAAGAGGGAGACGCAAGCAGCATCGATAGTCAGGTTGGGTGTGTGTGTGTGTGTGTGTGTGTGTGCGTGCTCTGGGTAGACTGATATATCAGTCAGCTGATACATCGAGCTGATATTGTCCTTTTATTAAAAATCCGATCTGGTCCAATCCCTGTCATCCACTTCTGATATGATGGATATGATGCAGTTTGATTGATTACATACTTATTGTAGAATTGATCAATACTATGCTTGTGGTCTATTGACACTGAATGTTTTCATTGGTTTCCACATTCTCAGCAAGCATTTAGCATCTGATATAAGGAAGATACTTAGGGTTTTCAGTAAAACTTTTGTTGAAAATGGTCAAATTTAAAGACATTGAATATCGGTGTAAAACATTGTCTGAAAGCAGTTTCAGTCCAAAAATCAGTATGCTATCATCCTTTCATCCATCATCCTTAGTGATTTGTATGCTTGTTTTGTACCCATCTCTGGCTTGATTTTGTGTTTTTCCCTGTGTGTCTTTTTTAGAGCTCTCATCAGGTTCTGTCAATGACAACCAGCTGTCCTTCCATGTTCCACCACCAAACCCTCACCAAATCCATCTCTATGGTCGCCATCAGTCACCGCGAAACAGATGGTGAGCTTCTGCTTATCTTCAGAATCTCCTTTTTAATCATCGTCCTTCATTCTACGGAGCTTGTTCTGTTCTGTTCCCTTCATTTATTTTTCCTTCCCCTCTCCCTCCTGCAGTTTTGAATTCAGATTTATTTGTGAACTGTTGCAATAAAAATGAACTTTTCGATTTCCTCGTTCATCCCGCTGCCATCCCCCCCCCTCACCGATGCCCTTCAGCGACTGGACAGCCTCGGTCAAAGCGACGAATCAGCTTCTCTCTCAGTTTCTCCCCACTCCTCCCCAAAAGTAGACGCTCCTTTTCTATTGGCTCCTCCTTCAGTGATGAGGAAGAGGAGGGAGGGAGTAAGTACTATGAATCCCAGAATGCCTGGCGTGCCTTTGGTCCTTACTTTGTAATGTTGCCTAAAAAAAATAGCCGCTCACTAAAATGTGGTCACCTCTTGCTGAAGCCGTAGAATCAGAATGGATAGAAAAAGCACTTCCTGGTGTATTTTGTTATTTGTTTCTCCCTCACTACAACTAAGATGGCCACTATGCAATTTCAGCAAAGTTGTATGTGTATACAATGAGTTCAACCATAAAATGCCTTTGTCATGGTCACACATCAGCTTTCTGAGTCTTCTGCACTCTACAAACACGTATTTCCTTGGATAAAAATGGTTCTGTGGCAGCCATCTTAAGTGTACCAACCAAGTGACTATTCAGGAATGCGTGAATTCTACACGAGTGACTGTCCTATCCATTTTATTTCTCGGTCTGAAGCAGCCCTATCCCGATCACCTAGTTGGTAACTGACCTCTGACCTTCCTCCAAACCCCCCTGCATTTTACCGCTGACCTACATGTGATACCTATGTCAGAGTGCTACTTTATGTTGATCCTTTTCACTAAATTGAAGTCCCCTCTTTGGACCTATATTAACAACAGTTATACCTTTGAATCCTTCAAATCCCATTACCTTAAAGTAAATTTGAGTGGGGTTTTTTTGTCATATCTGTCATTCTTTTTTTTTTTTTAAACAAACAGCTGTGCTACAAGCATCGCTCTGATCGATCCAACATAAGTAAAACCAAACCAAGTTAGGAAAGATAAGTTTAATGCTCAGTTACATAACTGCATTAAGAATAAACATGATGACGATGATGGCTTGCTAAAGGCAGTCTGAATGGGTTTGGAACCAGCAATGCAGCATTTCCAATAGCCTTTTTTTTTGTATATATATATATATTTTTTTGTAACAATCAATGAAAATACACCTAAACTAAAGACAGTAGTTGTCACTCTCGAGATTTGTATTGACTATACATATGCAGTTATCTTGGTTGTTTTGAAAGTGTTGAGAGAGTTGTTTCATTGGATAGCACTTTTCGGAAAAACATCCGACATCCCACTTCCAGCCTCCAAACCACAAGTCGTCTGCTGGTCAGCATGGCTGTGCTTCTTTCCGATCAAGCTTCTCCCAAAACCCGCTCCTGAATTACATAAGGGATAGTGTTTCTAGTAGAGCAGTGAGTTGAACTGGCTACTTCAACTCTTTAAAGGAAAAACCCATCCTAAAACACTTTAACACTGTTGTCACGTCAAGATATTTCCAGCACAATGGAGTTTGATACCAGAAAATGTGTCAGGTGTCTAAAACATCAACAGTAAACGTCAGGTTTTGGTGTCAGTCTCAGAATTAAAGAGCGAGAGCTTCTTTCTAGAGCTGCCATTATGCACCGACGTTCAACAATCATACAGGGAGAAATCCATCGTAGAAGAGGCAGAGAGACCAATTTCTACACAGACAGAAGCCTCAGTAGACCAGAATGCAATGCGGCCACAAGGCATGTTGTGTTTTGAGTAAGGGGCACAGCTGCAGTAATTCTCGCCCCACTCTCACTTTTTCTTGACTGGAAAAGAAAGTAAAGTTCTTGATGTTTTCCTGCTTTTTACTATGCTGTTGCCACTGCTCTCCCCACCTACACACGTATAACCAACAGCTGAATGCGGCAAGCTCACGCCCCTCCTCTGGGCGTTTCCTTAAGGCATTCTGGGAAATGTTGGGAATCAGTAACTGAAGTAGAAGGAGACGAGGCAGGTTGAGGGAAAAAGCGATTTACACCATACAAAATAACTCCTGGAATGCACTGAACACCACAGATTGGTGATATATAGCAGTGTAAGAGTATCCAATGGTGGATTTTTCCTTTCAATGTGTAGTGGACACAGGCCCTTCTGCTCTACATGTGTCGGTCTCTCCATCTCTCTGTCCCTCTGTCCTCTCTCTTCATCCATCCCTTCACCATCAGTGAATATCAACAGGCTCTGAAGTCCATGCTGCCATTTTCCAATCATCGAGATCCATCTTGAGCCAATGTAGCTGCTGTTCCAAACAGCATCTAGCAAACTTGATGTGTATTATGAGTCTTTTTTCTTTGTATACGTTTTATACATGGGAGAGTTTGGGAAGTACAAAGATAAGGTAAAGTCATGGGCATATTGGCTGTTGTACAGAAGAGGATTAGGGCCACATGTGAAAAATCTATTTGAGTTCTGAGTTTAAAGTCAGAATTCTGAGAAAAAAGTCAGAATTCTGAGATTAAAGTCTGAGTTCAAAGTCAGAATTCTGAGAGTAAAGTCAGAATTCTGACTTTAATCTCAGAATTCTGACTTTGAACTCAGAACTCAAATACATTTTTCACAAGTGGCCCTAATCCTCTTCCGTACTTTTGTGGGACTCAAACCTAGTAAAAGTAATCAGAACTAACAAAATAGAAATTTTAATTTATTTAAGGTGATGGATCCAGTGATGAGGTTTGCATGCATATTATCTACACAACATGACATGAAAAATTAGTCAGACCGTTGCATGGCATGTACTGGTTCCATTTAAGGGTGCTCCGATCGATCGGCCACCGATTGTTATCAGCCGATATTCGTTCTAAATAGTTTGATCGGTGGTCTTTATAAAAGCCGATCAGATGACGCAAAACACGCGAGACAATTTCTCTACGCGCTGCTAAAATGGCTTCACTGGTCTGGCAGTTCTACCAGGTGTCTGAAAAAGACAATACATTTGCAAAAATGTTAGGGAGAGACGAGTTGGGAAGAGATCCAAACAGAAGTGGTCTCTTTGTGTGGTCTGTCTCTCGCTCTCTCTCTCTGTCTCTCTCTCTCTCTCTCTCTCTCTGTGTGTGTGTGTGTCGTGCTCTTTCTCGCTCTCTGTCTCACTCACTCTCTCTCTCGCTCTCTGTCTCGCTCTCTCTCAATTGTCAATTCATGATACTTTCTCATCTCTTAATTTTAATACTTAATATATAATGTTGTTAAGAATAGTTAAATAAATAAATAATGCTACACGATGAATAGAAGGCTTCAAATAGACCCTGTAATCGGTGATCCGTATCGGCCGATGCTGCTTCTATCTCCTGCAGACATCACTTATACATTATCGCCATGTAATGTAATCGTGTTTGTCTCTGATCAGATGATGTCTGTTTCCTGTTTGCTTCCTGTAGGGCCGGGCTCATTCTCCAGTACTTCCGGGTCAGTAGAATACAGGTAAGAAAGGAACCTGACAATGCTAATGACATTGTCCTGGGTTTCTGGTGGACCTTACTTCTCTTGTTGTTGCGTCCCTTTACGGTGTTGGTTATCTTGTTTGCTATTGCCTGTCTTTTTCATGACGCTGAACATTAGTCATGCTTGTAAAACACTATGGGTTACATTGCTGTATGTAGTAAATTTGATTTGACCCCAAATGACAAGAGTACAAGGATCTTTTAATGGTCAAAGTAGGGTCAAAACTACACGTGTAAATCGAGGGAACCAACAACTCACCTGATTCAAACCAAACCAACTATATGTTTAAAAACGCCCTCATTTTAACTCTTTTCCTCCTGTTGGCTCACTAGCTACTGCTTCGTTAGCCATTACTTGTACTACCTACCATCAGCTCACCAGATTGTACATAGCTCAGTATCTGTGGTCACATGTAGCTCAGGCAAAAAGCATACATTTTTGTGGCTCACAAACTTCAGGTGACATGCCACCATCCCTCTCTGTCTCACCCCATCATTTCCCTTTACCTCCCAACTGACGTGTGAAAGCAGAAAGGGCGTCATGAACGCTCTCCGTGTTTCTCAGTATTTCAGAGGAGGAGCCGGGCCCATTGCGGAGCGACACCGAGGGAAGAGGAGGGACGAAAGTCAGCAGGACGTTCAGCTACCTCCGCAGCAAGATGAGCAAGAAAAGCAAGGTGAGAGACGAACCCTTTGTCTCTCTGTGTATTTGTTTGTTGGGTTTTGTGTGCGTGTTTACAGTGACATAACGCTCCCTCTGGCGGCCATATTGGAGGTCCTCAGCTCTTAGCAACAACGGTTGAGAAAAGTTAGGTATTTCTGAATAGACATGGTTATTTTCTGTGCTGTTTTTGACTGGGAACTGATCATTTCACCGCTGATACATCTGATAGACTTTGTGTTTAGATAATGTCAGCTAGCTAACCATCACTGTCTTATTATAAACACATCTGATTTACACCATAGCTAACACAGGGTTGCCCTCTCTCAGTCTGAGGAAAGTGACTAGGTTAGTCTAAACACATCGGCTAGCACGTGATATTTTTTTCCCTAGATGATGAGATCATATTGGCTCAGTGAGGACAGACTGTGGATTGGCTCATTCTCTCCTGCAGAATCGCCGAAAAGAATTCACTTTCTGAAAATACAGACCGAGCCCATGACATGAAAATCTCAGCTGACCAAAGTTAGCAGCCCTGAGCTAACATTACTTAGCAGTGACGAGTGTAGTGCCATATTAACATTAACATTGGTTGCTTTGCTAAATTAGCCTGCTGGCTAGTTAGCTAGCTAACAGTTTGTCCAGGTTGACTGAGCTGACTCTTCTCAAGCTACAACTCAGAGTGTTTTGGAGTAGAGACTGTGTCACAGTAACCTACATTTGGAAATTACTTTATCAGACTATTCACTTTCACTTAGAACGGCACTGAATGGATCTACACCCACACCACAACAAGCTTTTTCAGGTATTTCTCTTTTTCTAGCCTGGTTGTTATATCTTTAGGCATTATTTGCGCACTGCCAGTTCTATAGTGAACCTCCATTACGGTGCTAGATGTTGTTGCAGGGAGTTGTGACACAACTGCAAAGCCTTTATATTCTCATATCTCATTCTCATACTGAACCACACAGCATTCTCTCACTCTTTCTCACACATTTAAACACAAACGCATACACAAACACAGCAGGGTAGATTGCCTCATCAGCAGCAGATTATAACAGGAAGCATAAACTCAGCTCTGTGGTTTAATTCTCTCCTCCTGCATGACTTCAACAATATCAGTTCCTCTGATGCCAAATGCACTTCATAACTTACTGGGCACTACATTGGAAGTGAGTGTTATTCTCTGGGTACATTTATGCATGTCTACACATGTCATTTTTAAAAATAGCATCGCTGTCAATGGGGAAAATTAATAGGTTTTTCGGGCGTATCCCTGAAACAGCGGCTTTTTGGAGCTGCAAAATTTCAGCAGGAAACTGATGACAGACGGTGCAGAGAAAGAGGAACCAATACAGTGCTGCGGTGTGTGTGTGTGTGTGTGTATACATACAGATGTTAGCTAGCTCACTTCCTGATTTCAAAGCAGACAGACAAGCAGCGGCATGTACACAGTGACAGTCCGTCAAAACGACAGCAGACAGACAGACAGAGAGAGCGAGACAGACAGGCCCACACAGACAGGGTTTTAGAGTATTCAGAGGGAGAGCAATAGAAAGAGGGAGAGACAGCGAGACAGAAAGACAGGAGGGACGATAGAGAAAGACAGATGGGAGAAAGACGGAGAGACGGATGAGCTGAAGTCAGCCATGCTGTGTAAGAGGTTCAGTCGCTCCGTGAAGTGGAGAGGAGAAACCAGATTGGATGAGGTAGGAGGAAGATGGTGGTGGTGATGATGATGATGTGTGTTTGTGTGTGTGGATGAAGTGTACCTCAGCATGCAGTGAAACATACAATGGTGATTGTAACTATTATACAACTATTTAAAAATGTCATTACAAAGTGCAAATAATATAATTTGGATGGAGAGCTTGTGAAATTGTGATGGGCAAGGGTTAGGGTTAGGGTTAGGGTCTCATTTGTGATTATTACAGCGGAATAAAATGTTTTTTCACATTTTCATATTGCGATATATTGAATTTCGATATATCGTCCCATCCCTAGATGGTAGTGATGATGGTGATTACGTGGTGATGATGAGGATGATGAGGATGATGCTGGTGGTAGTAACGAGAATGATGACGACGATTTATCAAATGAATTTCACATTTGTGAAACACATGACATCACATGGGCAATATGTGGAACATATACAAATATGTGTGGTTTTGGAGCATTTTCTAGTGCTCCACATGTTATAACATGTGATAACAGTTTTTCCACATGTGGACACGTGGAAAAACATGGAAATTCATGTGGTTTTTCTGTAAGGCTACATTAACTCCTGCAGCCTGTCCATCCTCAATATTTCTTCACGCATATTCAACAGATACAGTGTATTGCCTGTAAAGTCAAGTTTCATCATCAGATTCAGCATCATCAGATCTTCAGATCATTCCTCTCACCTTCCACCAGTTGAAAAGTGAACAAAAGCTGAATCGCGCAAGTAATTCCTCTTGGAGGGGAGAGCAGCGGAGTAGCAGTAACTTACTGTTGTGTGCAGTAAAAAGTTCACGGTTGCGTGTGTGTATGTGTGTGTTCAGACAGAGCTGGTGGGAAGATGGTGGGAGGGTTGAGTCACCGTTATGTTAAAGGTTTTTCTGTATAATTTCTCATTCATTTTCGCAACACTGGAAGCTTCACGGCTATTTTAAGCCTCATAACTCTGACCCACTTTACATATACACTCAACACAAATTCATAGTGAAGATAGTTTCCGTCCACGTTGATGCTCTGACTGTATCTAGGCAACCGAACCATAATATGCTTGTGTTTACAGCAAACCAGACAGCAGCAGTACAGTATGACGCTACAGTAGCCTTACTTATGGGAAATGACTACTTCCTGCATTGACTGGATTATAGCTCACACTGTATATAGGGCCAATAACAGAATATCACAGAGGAAAGACAATTATTTAACCATGGTATGTACTATTTTGGTCTCACTCTACTCTATTCTAGGCTGGAACTAGGACTCAGTAGGCTACTCAGTAGTATACAAAAATAGAAAGCAATTCTCAACAATAAAATACAATTCTGATCTGTTTTCCCAAAATGTTGTGGTTCATAGTTGGGAATGATTTTGTCCCTCTCCTGCTTCACTAGTTATTAATAAGAATAAGAATAATATTGTATATTATTTATACAGTATAGCACTAATCTAAAAGCAGAGTTTAGTTTAGAGGTGCTTTGAAAAAGGCATAAATAAGAATGGTAAAGTGGTTAGAGATTAAAAGTGGGCAAAATAAAAAAACAAAAAACATAAAAAAGATCATACGGAATTAGAAGTTTAAATAAGTTAAAATAAGTCAAATCAACATTAGTCTTGAGTGTCTCTGCTTCTTATGCAAATAATAAAGGAAGTAAGGTAGTTGCCAGTACTTAAAGGAAGTAAGGTAACTACCTTACTTCCTTTAAGTACTTCCTTTAAGTACTGGCAACTAGTACTTAAAGGAAGTAAGGTAGATGCCAGTACTTCAACAAGCTTCAACTTTTGAAAAACTGCTACTGCTTCTGCCACTTTTGGAGCCTAGTAATTAAGGTTTGACTAATGTTGGGGTCATAAGGTACTATAGATCACAGGCTGGATGCTGGATGCTTGATCTTGGTATTTGTTCATAGAGTTGCAGTGCAACTATTCCGTACGCCAAATCCCTGATAATCACAAATAAAACAGTGATCTTATACATACACCTCACTATAATGGATAAGTGTAAGTGAAGTGTTGGACTGTTGATTACTGTTTAATTGGACTTGGACTTGATCATTTGAGCCTGGCTTGCCCTTGCCAAATTCGAACAAAGCCGGAGACGTAAGAGCTTCGGTGAGCCAGAGTCCGATGAAATCCACAAATTTCAAATTGTTTTGCGAATGATAAACTTAAAAGCTAATAACATTTCTTTTTAACAATATTTCGGTAACGCTTTATTTTAATTTCCTAATAATTTCCTAGAAAGGAACTGTTAATTTCTTTCCTGGAAAGAACCATGAAATGATGTAGTAGTTCTATAGAAAATGTCAGTAGTCTGGTGGAGTGGATAATAATAATACTGTCAATTTCTAAAATAATTACCTGGAAAGAACTGCAAAACCATAAATTATTTATTAGACAAATATTAGGCAGAGGTCAATTATCATCATATTTTTTGAATTCTTAATTTTAGTTAATTTAAAATTTTCTATATAACTACTAGGTTCTGTCTTGGAAACAACAGAAGAAATTGGAGGAACTTAACTACCTTGAACTTTCTCTATTTTCCCTATAATTTCTCCCCTCCCATAAGAAATGAACAGTTCCTTTCTAGGAAATAATTAGGAAATTGTGGACCCAGAAATATAAAGCGTTAACAATATTTCTGAACTATTGCTGAATTTCAGCCAGGTGACTTCCTGGACTTGACCCAAACAGCATAAACTTGGTGGGAAACGTGCGATTACTTGTCAAAGTTTCAAAGTTTGATTCAGGAAAGGAAAGAAATGTCTTTGACAATTACTTTCTTTAGGTTTGAGCAAAATGTTGAGGCCCACCTGCGCTCGCTTTATGGTACAGCAGTGTAATTTTATCCCTGAAATGTCCTTAATTTCTCCATTACATAAACATTAATTATCCATTAAAAGTAAAATAGCTTTAAAAAAGTATTTTAAAGTAAGATTTATTCTTAATATTCATTAAGGGATTTTTCAGGCCTTTTGTGCATGGTTTACAGGGTTATTAATGAGTTATTAATGGAAAAGTTCCTGTCTCCCTGGTATTTTACATTAAATTAGAAAGTAAGGAGTAAAGATTAAGGGGTGTTTAAGGAGGTTTTGATGGGATCTCCTCGATTAATAACTCCCTTATTTAATTTTAAGGGGATTTTGCATGAATTAAGGGATGAAGTAATGTGAATTAATGAAAATGTAAGGTGATTTTAAGGGATTACTGATTCGTAGAGACTGGACTGAAGTTTGACGTTAAGCTAATCTTGGTATCCCGGTGTACGTTGGATGTTAAGCTAATCTTCTCTCTCTCTTTTTTTCTTTCCAGGAGAAGGACAAGGAGAGGAGAGGAGAGAAGGAGCGAGAGAGTAAAGAGAGAGAACGGAAGATGGTGAACAGTCATCTCTTCACGCCGGTGAATCCTTCCTCTTCCGCAGCCTGTCAGCAGTGTACCAAACCTCTCGGCACCAAGGAAGCCTTCCTCTGTAACAGTAAGATAGAGTTGCCACTCTTTTTCTTCTTCTTCTTCCTTCTCCTCTCGTTTCTTCCTTCTCCCCCTCTTCCTCCAAACCATGAATCTCTCAATGCCTAAAGAGCTTTCTGGCACATGCTTCATGTTCCCACTCTCCTCCTTCCTTCCTTCCTTCTTTCCTTCCTTCCTTCCTCTTTGGTGTTATTCTTTCCCTCCTCCTCCTCCTCCCTTCCTCCTCCTTTTCCTCCTCCTCTCTCCTTCCTCCTCTGCGGCCTGTCCCCGTCTTGTCCACATGAAGTAATCTCTCTTCTGTTTTCATTATGATTTATCTCTCTCACTTCCCCTCGTCCCCACTTCGTCTTTATCTCTGGGCTTCTCATTCATTCCTTGATTAGAATGAACTTAGCCTTGATTTGACTGAGTGCGAAATCCTCACAACTCCACATTTGACTTTTTTTGTAGATGCATTTTTTTTTATCTAATAGCAGCAGGAAGTATCCACGCCACAAGCAACTTTAAGAAACTACTTACTAGAAATCCATTACTTTTTCTCGTTTTATATCCTTTCAAAAGTATTTCTGCTTTATTGAGATTAAGTTTTTACCATGAGTGTTTTTGGATTTTTGGAAAATTTGAATGGATGATGTCAGAGTCCCATTTCCTAATTGGCAACACCCAAGGCTTGCATTTATACTGTATCACAAGGATATTCATAATGAGTCATGATGCAGAATAATCATCAACATCATACATCATTTTCTGTCTAAATTACAGCCATGATGGAGCAATTTCTTTGCCTCATGGAGAGACATAACTTGATATAATCTGGTGAGAAAGTATCTTAAGTATGTACAGCATGTGATTTTAACAAGATCAACAGGACTTTTCAGCATCAAAATGATCATGATGAAACTTCTTTAAAACGTTCTTTCAGCACCGTTTATTAGTATGGAAATCCCTTCCTTATAAAAAGATTTATAAAAAAATTAAAAAAACTTACTTAAGCTTTAGAAAAAAAAATTATTGGTTAACCATCAAAAAAAAAAAAAAAAAAGTATGGAAATCCCTGAGAATAACTTAACAGGAAGTTGTTGGTCTGAAGAGGCAGGAAATGATGCTGTCGCTGTCTGTCTGCAGTCATACACGGCAGTTTTCACAATCACGATAATATCACAATAATCCACCCTAAAAACATGCAAAACGCATTGTGCAGTGCATGATATGGAGTCGCCAGCCAGAGGGAAGTTGTCTTGCCGTTGTCTTGTCTTGCAGGGAAAGGGGAAATTATGTAGATTCCCACAAGTCTTCAGGGACCTTTCAGAATCTAAAATGACCTGAAAGCTATATATATATATACCACATACACTGGACTTTTATAGAAGATAGGTTGTGCGTAGAAGGATCGATGGTATCAAATTCAGATAAATATCATTAATGAGCCATAAACCATATATATCTGTTTAACAAATTACATATACTGTACAGAATTTGTCAAAAGTTTGGGGACACCTGATTGAATGTACTATGTTTTTCATTATCTTAAAGCCATTTTGATCTAAAGGCTTACGCTTAAATGCTTGAAATTAGTTTCTTAGGCAAATATAAATAGTGAAGTTGATCCTATGTATGAATTTATTTCCAAAGCCTTTGCCTTTCCATCAAGGCAAAGAGCGGCTACTTTAAAGAATCTAAAATATAAGATAGTTTTGATTTGTTTAACACTTTTTTGGTCACTGCATAATTCCATTTGTGTCATTTCAAAGTTTTCATGTCTTTACTATTATTCTAAAATGTGGAAAATAGTAAAAATAAAGAAAAATGCGACATGGATGAGATGGGTGGCCTTCTGCTGGCCAACTATCCTCTCCGTCGGTCTTGCAGGCTATTGCATCACCCTGTGTGTGTGTGTGTGTGTGTGTGTGTGTGTGTGGCTTTGACATAACTGCTAGACCACTATTACTATAGAGAAAAACTTCTTGTCTGATGCGCAGAGACAGAATTAAATTATGTTCACCGTGGTTTTGAACGTTTATCTTTGCTGTTCTTTCTTGTCCTATACTGCTTTCCTCCATAGTTGTTGTTGCTATGACTTTTCCGCTCTGTTGCTGCTAGTCTCACCTTGATAGCCACAACCAGCTCGCCACTGGCCACACCCGTACGACACACCCACAGCGAATAGCATACGCCCCAAAACGCCCCAACATCATTGAAAAGCCAAATCCAGGCAAACGGGGGATTTAGGCATGAACGCTCAGGTTCAGAGACAGACACAGACTGATAATGTATAATATATCCCATTTATTTAGTGTTACTCTAGTCAAAAGAGTTGCATATTGCAGCTTTAAATTAAGAATTAAGATTAGAAGGTATGCTTCTAATGATCAATGCGTGTTGACTGTTTGCAGACTGTGGTGTCCATGTCCATAAGAGCTGCAGAGAGAGTCTGGCTGTCTGCACCAAGAGCAAAATGAAGGTAGGTCTGGAACACATGACATGACATGACATGACATGAAATGACATGACATGACATGACATGACATGACATAGCATTAGCATTTAGTGGGCACCTTTTATCCAATGTACCTTACAGTACCAAGAGTGCACACATACACACACACGTCTGTATTTCTATACTTGGAGGACTTTCCACATCTTTCTATCCTCGTGAGGACATTTGGTCCCCATAATGACAGAGGTACAAGAACACACACACCTGTTCCCCATTCAGCTGCATATCCCACAGTCCCACTTTCTCACAAGATTTTTTGTTGTTGTTGTTTAAGAGGAATGCACTTCATTTTAAAACTCATCTTTGTTATTCCTATGGTGTAGGGCAGTCGATCAGTATTGACCAACAGAACTAGAGAAGCGAGACGTGAACCTTTAACGAGAGGAGTGATTGGATTGACGAAGACCACGGGAATAACATACAGTATGTGAGGTCTTCATTTGAGTGATAGCTCCCTTTTAATAATGTCGTGTGTTTGTTTCCAGCAGCAGTCGTTGGTGCCAGAGGCTGTTCCTGGGTCAGCTGTTAACTTGAGGAGTAAATGTAAGAACAAACACAAACTAACAAACAGATTTGATTTGATTTGATTTGATTCAATGAAACTTGATTGATCCCCATGGGGAATTAGAAATTCAGAATTAATCAACCTGTTCTCTTAAATTCAGTTGTAAATGTAAGACCACACATTCAGTTTTACACTGGCCACAAACAAACTATAAACAAATTACAGAGTAATTACTGTGTATTTACATAGAAATTATCATAAAGTAACTGGTAATTTCTGGTAGTAACAAATAACAATTTGTAGTTATAATGTGTAATTTCTCAGTTAAATGCTGGTAATTTCTGCCGATAACAAGTAATAACGAGTAGTAAGTTGTGCAATCATTGCTGAATAATTACTGTCATACTTTGCTTATTATTACCAGCATTTAACCTACAAATTATAATTACAAATACTTACTCATTATTACCAGAAATTACCAGTTACATCCTTATAATTTCTATGTAATTACACAGCAATTACTCTGTAATTTGTGTACTGTAATGGAAAATGCTGCCAAAATTTCTTGCCTTCCTCAAAGATTTTAAAGCAATGATATCTCACATTTTGTATGATGTTTGTAATTGCTTTTTAGAATGTATGTTATTTGTTGTGGAAGGCTTGACTGAATGATACAGTGTTTTTTCTTTGTAAATTTTGTGACTATGAGACTACCTGATTAAGTAAAGGAAAAATGAAAAAAAATGAAATATTTCCTAAACTAGGAATAACACTGAAGAAGTCCCAACAGCCACATCTGCATATGTTATGTTAAAAGTTCACAGTTCTATTTGCTGATCTTAAGGGGCATTTTTTGTTTATGTCCATAACCAGCTACGTCTTCAGCATCGTCGGTATCCTCATCATCGTCGTCGTCGTCACGGGAACGTTGGTCCGTCCTCACCAGCCCTGAGGACCAGGTCTCCATGGTGTTTCCGCGGAGAAACCCCAGCATTCTGTCTTTCAACACACACAGCAACCTGGCCAAGAGCATCTCCACCAGTAACATAGCAGGGTGAGATGCCTTTTATTAAATAGAAGAGTTATCTGCCAGTCATGCCATCTGCCTCAGATATGATGGAGGTTCTGAAATGTAATTTTTTTTACACATTTTCTTTATTCGTTCAATTGCTTCGTAATGTTTTCTATATATTAAGTCTTCATTTAAAGGCAGTAATGCATATTAGAATCTCCATTATTGAATAGGTGTGGTGGGTCACCCTGCCTTAAGGAGTTGGTAACCCAAAAAAAAATATATGTATATTTTCAATGGAGAGTTTTAGTGTCCTATGATGGTCTAAATGCTGTTTCACCCTGACAAGAATACAATTCTGGATGTATTCGTATTTTTCTGGCTTCAAAATTTAAAGATACCAAATATTGGCACAAATTATCAGCTATACACACCATCAACTACTCTAACGTTTCCTCAAACTCCACTTATAGATTTGTTGAAAATGACTCTTCCTTTTGAAGAATATAAAATGTTAGGAAAAGCAAACACATAGTGTGGTTACTTGAACCAATCAATCAAACCTTTTGGATGGGTTTGTTCCCTGTAGGTTAGATGAAGTTCCTCTGAAAGGCCTGAAGTTTCTGTCCCAGTCCACTGACTCTCTTCATCACGGAAGCAAAGTCAACGCTTCGACTGAGTCGCTCACCGATGAAGGTAGGATCAACCACACACACACAATGTACAAATAAGTGAAAACCTCATTCACCTATTCGGTCATTCACTTGCTCACTAATTTCGGGACATGTATGTGCATGTGTGTGTTTAAAGGTACAGAGATGATGGACAGTCAGTTGATGGGAGAGTTCGAGTGTGAGGTGAAAGATTTAGAGGCCGATTCTTGGAGCGCCACGATGGACAAGAAGTTCCTGAAGATGCTCAAGAAAGACGAAATCAAGAGACAAGATGTCATCTATGGTAAAAAAAAAAAATCATCAATATTATAGTTGTTGTTGTTAGAAAGTTAGAAACTAGACAGCAGAGGTGTGGAAACCTCTGCAAACCATGAATCCCACAATAATAGAAAGTACATTTATAATAGACTTTCTCTCTCTCTCTCTCTCTCTCTCTCTCTCTCTCTCTCGCTCTCTCTCGCTCTCTCTCTCTCTCCCCTCCCATAGAGTTGTACCAGACAGAGTTCCATCATGTGAGGACATTGAGGATAATGGCTGAAGTTTACTATAAAGGCATTCAGAAAGAGCTGCAGATGGACACTCATACTCTGGACAAGGTAAATAGCGTGCTCAGCAATCTCCTGCTTACTCATGCACGCTTGTGTGGAATCTGATCAATATGTCCCATTAGAGTAAATTCATGTTAAAGCAATATTCCACTTAGTTTTAACAAGGGGGTTATTTGGCACTTGACCACCATGAAAACCAGAATATAAATTAATCACCAAGATCGGATGCAGCTGGACGAGTTAGTAGCCTTCAGATTTTTACTTCCCATTCGTTTGAATGAGGCCACAAAAATAACCTGAAAACTGACATTTAACACGTTGGTGAACAGATTCAACAACAGATCCTGCTTTTAAAACAATAAAGCAGTCCTGGGTCCATCATTTTGCATTTCTATTCTTGGTTTACACTAAAATTAGTATTTAAAAATAAAAGTAGATCCGGTTTCCCAAACAGGAACTATCTCCCATAAATGATATCCCTCCGCTATGTTCTCTTCTATCAATAAAAATGCTATTTGGCAAAATTGTGTTTTAAAATGTTGGACCCACAGTCAATTGAAAATCACAGTAACAGGATCTGTTGTTGAATCTGTTCACCAACGTGTTAAATGTCAGTTTTCAGGCTATTTTCGTGGCCTCATTCAAATGAATGGGAAGTAAAAATCTGAATGCTACAAACTCGTCCAGCTGCATCTGATCTTGGTGAAGTGGAATATTGCTTTAAGGGCTTCCCGTAGACAACCGGTGTAGTATTGATCTATTCTACAATAAATATGTAATTAGTCAAACTGCATCATATCCATCATATCAGAGATGGATCACCCCGACTGGACCAGATCCCATTGTTAATAAAAGATATACTGTATTGACAAGCCATGTAACTAATATATCTAATCTATATATCTAATATACACACACACACACACACACTCACACTAAAATCTGGTTTATTTTCACTTTTCTCCTCTAGGTTTTCCCCATGCTAGACGACCTGTTGGAGACACACACACACTTCCTCACCCTCCTCCTGGAGCGAAAGAGAGCCTCATTGGCTGAGGGCCGGAACGACAACAGCTTCCTCATCCGCATTATTGGTGACGTCCTTGTCAATCAGGTGAGGAAGATGAGAAAATTGGCTAAAAATGGCTTAGAGTTATTAAAAATGGAGTTTATCAAATTGCTTTCAAGGAAACCATAAAAATAAGCCCTAATCGTCAAAATATATAAGTCATTCAGTTATCACTATTATGACAATCATGATTTTTTTTGTTTGTTTTATCTTTAAAGATGACTCCTGGTTTACAGCAACTATAATAACATTTTGCTCTATTATTCTATTGTTTTGTTCAGTTTTCTGGCTGCAATGCCGAGCGCATGAAGAAAGTTTACGGGAAGTTCTGCAGTCGTCACAACGAAGCTGTCAACCTCTACAAAGAGCTACACGCCAAGGATAAACGCTTCCAGGCTTTCATCAAGGTCAGGACTGATTACACTGTTGATATCCTCTATATACACTGAACAAAAATATAAATGCAACACTTTTGGTTTTGCTCCCATTTTTCATGAGTTGAAATAAAAGATCGAAGACTTTTTCTATGCACACAAAAGGCTTATTTCTCTCAAATTTTGTTCACAAATTTGTTTAAATCCGTGTTAGTGAGCACTTCTCCTTTGCCAAGATAATCCATCCACCTGACAGGTGTGGCATATCAAGATGCTGATTAAACAGCATGATTATTGCACAGGTGTGCCTTGGGCTGGTCACAATAAAAGGCCACTCTAAAATGTGCAGTTTTATCTTGAAAAAAGACATTTATTAGGCACTGAACTATGGATCTCACATGACTAGGGCTACAGATATGCATTTTTTGAAAACCAGTCAGTATCTGGTGTGACCACCATTTGCCTCATGCAGTGCGACACATCTCCTTCACATAGAGTTGATCAGGTTGTTGATTGTGGCCTGTGGAATGTTGGTCCACTCCAACACGCTGTCGTACACGCTGATCCAGAGCATCCCAAACATGCTCAGTGGGTGACATGTCTGGTGAGTATGCAGGCCGTGCAAGAACTGGGATGTTTTCAGCTTCCAGGAATTGTGTACAGATCCTTGCAACATGGGGCCGTGCATTATCATGCTGCAACATGAGGTGATGGCGGTGGATGAATGGAACGACAATGGGCCTCAGGATCTCGTCACGGTATCTCTGTGCATACAAATTGCCATCAATAAAAAGCACCTGTGTTTGTTGTCTGTAGCTTATGCCTGCCCATACCATAACCCCACCGCCACCATGGGGCACTCTGTTCACAACGTTGACATCAGCAAACTGCTCGCCCACACGACGCCATACACGCTGTCTGCCATCTGCCCGGTACAGTGAAAACCGGGATTCATCTGTGAAGAGAACACTTCTCCAAAGTGCCAGACGCCATCGAAGGTGAGCATTTGCCCACTCAAGTCGGTTACGACGACGGACTGCAGTCAGGTCAAGACCCTGGTGAGGACGACGAGCACGCAGATGAGCTTCCCTGAGACGGTTTCTGACAGTTTGTGCAGAAATTCTTTGGTTTTGCAAACCAACTGTTGCATCACCTGTCCGGGTGGCTGGTCTCAGACGATCTCGCAGGTGAAGAAGCCGGATGTGGAGGTCCTGGGCTGGCGTGGTTACACGTGGTCTGCGGTTGTGAAGCCGGTTGGATGTACTGCCAAATTCTTGGAAACAACATTGGAGACGGCTTATGGTAGTGAAATGAACATTCAATTCACGGGCAACAGCTCTGGTGGACATTCCTGCAGTCAGCATGCCAATTGCACGCTCCCTCAAAACTTGCGACATCTGTGGCATTGTGTTATGTGATAAAACTGCACATTTTAGAGTGGCCTTTTATTGTGACCAGCCCAAGGCACACCTGTGCAATAATCATGCTGTTTAATCAGCATCTTGATATGCCACACCTGTCAGGTGGATGGATTATCTTGGCAAAGGAGAAGTGCTCACTAACACGGATTTAAACAAATTTGTGAACAAAATTTGAGAGAAATAAGTCTTTTGTGTGCATAGAAAAAGTCTTAGATCTTTTATTTCAACTCATGAAAAATGGGAGCAAAAACAAAAGTGTTGCATTTATATTTTTGTTTAGTATATATTAAATATACTTTAAGGAAACGAAGAATCTCCCGATAGATGTTTTGTGATTGTCGATTGTCGCAAAAACGTCCAAGTATTCGTTCATGGAAAGCAGATTTTGTGAGTTCTTGTTTCGGCCTTTCCGCTTAAGTGTGTGTTTGTTTGTACCTTTGTGTTTTCGCAGAGGATGATGAGCAGCAGTATTGTGCGGAGGCTCAGTATTCCAGAGTGTGTTCTATTGGTCACCCAGAGGATCACCAAATATCCAGTTCTACTCCAGAGGATACTCCAGCACACGAAAGGTAAGGATGATACAAAAACAGAGTGAATTGAAATGCACAAGGCCTAATTTCTTTAGACATTTTGAAGTAGAAGAGTCGATGAGTAGAAGACTAGATGAACTGACCTCATCGCTCCTGTTTCTCTGCTCTTACAGACACAGATGAAGACCACGGCTGTGTTTCCGATGCCTTGCGCTGTGTTAAGGAGCTGATCACCGCGGTGGACAGCAAAGTCAACGAGCAGGAGAAGAAGCGGCGGCTGAAGGATGTCTACAGGTATACCAGTCTTACTACAGGCCAGATTTACTGGATGTACTGTCTTCTAAATGGTGGATTTCTGACAGTTTCTGACCCTGCCATAACCAGACTGAACCACAAACATTTGTAGTGTAGAGTAATAGCTCGCTTCGTACCAAAGGGGTGGGATTTGCCTCATCGGGACAGTTCAGTTTAAAGGTCCCATATCGTGTAAAACAGGATTTCCCTTGCCTGTTTGATTATAAAGGAGTTGGATGGTCTATCTAAACATGGTGAAAGTATCAAAACGCACGGTCGCCAACTAAATCCACACAATCCATATTAGAAAAGCGAGCCTCTAAACGAGCCGTTTGGACTTCCGTAACTTTGTGGCGTCACAAAGGTTCGCTCGTTATCATTTTTGTAAGAAATAATAGACTAACAAAGTGTTTTTTTCAAAGCAGTCGAGCGGTTGTCATTGTTTATTACCGGAGAGTTTTCCCTACCTGTAGCAGCCTGGCTGCGGTGTCTCAAGTTTCACTCTTGAAACGATTAGCCAATCAGAACAGAGGGGTCGTTAATATTAATGAGCCTTAAAGACACAGCGACATAAACAGCCTGTTCTTGGTAAGGCTCAGAGATGCTGGAAAATGAACGTGTAAAAATGGATTGAGAGTGTTTTTGGTACATGACATCACACACACAGCTTTGAATGGACCTCAAGACATAAAATAACACACTGGAAAGTGTAGAATATGGGACCTTTAACACGTTTGTGAACAGATTCAACAACAGATCCTGCTACTGATTTTCAATTGTGGGTCCAACGTTTTATAACATAATTTCTCCAAATAGCATTTTTATTGATAGAAGAGAACATAGCGGAGGGATACCATTTAGGAGAGATAGTTTATGTTCGGGAGACCGGATCTACTTTCATTCGTAAATACTAATTTTAGTGTAAAGCAACAATAGGAATGAATGACGACGGACCCAAGAGTGCTTAATTGTCTTAAAAGTGGGATCTGTTGTTGAATCTGTTCACAAACATGAACCCTTTAAGGCCCTGACCTTTGACCTCCACTGAAGCTTATTCTACTGATGCACTTATGGTAAAGAGAACCGGCGAAACGACTAAAATGGAAATTTTTCCCTTATCTCCTAGTCGCACCGACAGCAAGTCCATCATGAGGATGAAGAGCGGTCAGATGTTTGCCAAAGAGGACCTGATCAGAGGGAGGAGGCTGCTTCACGACGGAGCGCTGCAGCTGAAAAACTCCGCCGGACGCCTCAAAGGTTCCCTCATTTATTTTGCCCCATTCCTTTTTCTTGTTCATGCTCTTCATTTGTCTTGCGTTTGTCTTGTCTGTTCATTTATTTGCTTTTCCATGCGTCAGTTCACCAAAATATCTTTTGTCCAGGCTATATCCAGTCCCACGATGCTCTATAGACCTAATTAGTGAACATTACCTCATTAAAGAGTAACTAAACCCCAAACCCAAATCTGTGGTGAAGCCTGACATCTAACGGTGAAAAGTAGGGTACTGAACTGGCCATCTGCTATTGGCTGGTCATTGGTGCCAGGTGATGTCACCTTCCATAGAGTACAACAGGTGGTGATGTCAGGCTTCACCACAAATTTGGGTTTTGGGTTTAGTTACACTGTAATGATCAGTTTATTCATTAATGACCAGTGGAGTTGAATGTGATCTCAGCTCTCTGGCTGCCTAGTTGATCAGCTGCCTTCATCCCCACTATGGTGAACACAGTAGCAAACACAACATATTACATAAATAAGCAGGTACAACAGCTTGATTTATTGTAAAATGCATAATATGTGTACTGTATGGAAGCAGTCCATGCAGACTAATACATGAAGAATCCAGAAGTACATTCTCCCATTGTGTAACATCATCTAAATTAATTTGCACGTGAGAAAAGGGAGATGGGATCGAAGTTCTTTCCGTTTATGAGTTACATACTGCTCAAAAAAGGATTTTAAGCAGAATTTGATCCAGAGTGCTGCTGTCCTCTGACTTCCTTGTCCCGTGTTTCTCTGCCCTCTGTCCAGATGTCCACGCCATGCTTCTGTCAGATGTGTTGGTATTTCTTCAGGAAAAAGACCAGAAATACATCTTTGCCTCTTTGGTAAGTTGTGATCGGAAAGACTGAGAATTTATGATTTATTGTCCTTTTTGTGCAGGAATTTCCCCTGCATCTATTTAAAACACTAGATTAAAACAAAGGGAAATCAAAGCACAGTCGATACAGTCAACATACTGTATAGTGCAAGGCTGTTTTACTAATGACCGTTTCACCTCTTATCAATGTGATCCTCTGTTATCCTACTAGGTATTTTAAGCTAATCATTGTTTCTTAAAGATGCGACTGTGTTGGGAATTGAATGAACTCTGTCTCTGTCCTCAGGATCAGCGCTCTACAGTTATCTCCTTACAGAAGCTGATCGTCAGGGAGGTGGCGAACGAGGAACGAGGTCTGTTTCTTTTCTTTGAGTTGAGTGAAATGAAAGCGAACTGAGCCTGTGATGTGATGAATGTTCCTCTAACCCATCGTCTGATTTCTCCCTTCCAGGTCTGTTTCTGATCACAGCTGGCACAGAGAAACCGGAAATGGTGGAGGTGTTGGCTAGCAGCAAGGATGAACGCAACACTTGGATGGCCATTATACAGGAGGCCATGCACTGCATGTAAAGACACACACACACACACACACACACACACACACACTGAAACAGCCACTACTGACTCCATGTCTGTTAAATACTACAGAAAATACTGTTCACTCAGCTTTCAGATGGTCAATACTTGTAGCTGAACTGAGCTACACTTTATCGGAACATTCTTAATAAATACATGAACATTTGAGACTGGGAGTGTATTTGACTTTGGTGTGTGTGTGTGTGTGTGTGTGTGCGTGTTTGACAGGGAGAAAGATGAGGATGAGGGAGTTCCCAGTGAGACAGAGGAGGACAGGAGGCAACAGGAGAACAGAGCCAAGGAGATCAGAGGTGACTACCCACCTCTATTCTATTCTATTCTATTCTACTCTACTCTATTCTGCTATGTTATGTTATGTTATGTTCGATTCTACTGTACTATATTCTTATATTCTTTTTTTGAATTCTTTTTTTCTTTTCTATTCTGTTCTGCTCTATTCTATTATACTTGGTTCTATTCTATTTTGCTATAGTTGGTTCTATTCTATTCTATTCTACTGTATTCAATTCAGTTCCTCCCTGTTCTGTTCTATTCTACTCTGCTATTCTGTTCTGTTCTATTTGATTCTATTCTGTTGTGTTATATTCCATTTGGTTCTTTGCTGCTCTATTGTGCTCCACTGCATTTTGTTCTTTTTCAGGTCTACTGTTGTATAATCCATTTCTATTCTATTGTTCTTGACTTCATGAGTTTATTTGTGTGTGCCTATTATTCCAGAAGTGCTACGAAGGAAAGACGAGCAGATCATCTCCCTATTGGTGGAGAAGGTCCACATCTTCAGAGACCTCTGCGACTGTAACCCCGCCCCCGACGATACCAGCCCACCGATCCGAGAGCGCATGCTGTTCAGGGCCATGCCTGACAGCGTCACGAAGGGAGAGCCAATCATGAAGGACGCCCTGAGGGAAGGTGAGTGGAGACGGCCCAATCAGACGAGGTTTCCGCTCAGCCTCAGAGTTGAGACGTTCGGAGAGAGTTGTGTGTGAAAGAGCGAGAAAGAGAGTTCATTTTGTATCATTCCGTCTCTCTTTCTCTAGTTGAGACACTGCATACCTTAGTAAACAGTGGCCCATGTGGAGCAGGGTGCAGTACTCCAGTCGGCCTAACAGGGGGCGGTGTGGGACCAGTGTGTCTGCCCAGGAGAGCCGAGACCTTCGGAGGCTTCGACAGTCACCAGATGAACAGCGGCAAGAGTAAGACACACACACATTCACACACACACACTGATGCATTATACTCGCATGCAGGTTGGTGCACACATACTGGACCTATACGTCAACACTTGTACACTTAACCCCCCTTTACCTTTTAATTTGAAAATTTTCAAGGCACAAGTTTTGCAAAAAATTTAATGAATTCAGAAATGTTTTTTTTTTTTGTCATGGTGAAAAAAACCTCTGAAACAGCAATTTGGACCATCATGGGACACTAAAATGCCATTGAAACCAAGTATAATAACAAGAATAATAAGGTTTATCCTACATGTCCATTGATAATCGCCTTCTGTAATAAAAAAAAAAAAATGCTAATTTCCTGATGCCCTCAATCTTTCCCTCACTCTTTTCTTCTCTTTCCCCAGATGGAGAGAAAGAAGAAGGGGATGAATCACTGGACCTTCGCAGGACCGAGTCAGACAGCGTGTTGAAGAAGGTATATGTGTGTGTGTTGTGTTTTTATACTAGTATTAATATTAAGTAATTAAGTAATACTCATAAAAGTACTACATTGTTGTTCAATACAATATCGATATCTGGAGCGATATCTAGATAAATTATTTATTACGACAGACTTCATTTGTGATAAAATAGGTAAAATGAATCATTACTAATAATAAATCAGTTTGAAAGAAAATTTGTGATGACAAGATGCTGTAATAGAGGATTTTTTTATTTTATTTTTTTTTTACCTATGAACAAGCACCTTTTTTCATGTCAAATACTTGAAACCTGGAAAAACTCAATCACAAACATTTTGGCAAATATTGTAGTATAATATCTGTGTCATATATCTAGTTTATACTATACAACTCTAATTTCTACTATATGAGTAAAATGTGTCTAAAATGTGCATGCCATGGTCAGAGATGGTGCGGTGGTGAAGGAGATTAAAACCGACCCAAATCTAATTTCCCATGTCTTGCTAATATCTCAATGACACAAAAAGCTATTCTAATCGCACTCTATATGTAATCTCTGCCTACGTGATATAACAGTATGGTTATATATCCATATAACCATACTGTTATATCATGTATCATGTATGTGCTGTAAATTGCAACATGAAGTGTGTGTCTCTACCTCAGGGAGCCACGACCAGCCTACAGGTGTTGCTCAAGAGAAACAATGAGGTAAGTGTGGTTGCTTCCCATTTAAATCATAGCCACTTTTTCAGTTTCTGGCAAGATGCATTACCCAGCAAATATTTAGACGCTGAATAGGTGTTTATACAGTATGACGGCCTGTAAATGTAGCATCAAAATGAAAGTTGAGACGACGTCCAAATTGTCCTTAGCTGCTACCTCTGCACCGCTTTGTAAAATTAGAGACTAAGAAGTTTTTTGATATCAGTTCAAAACAGTTTCCAAAGCTGTTTTAAAGCTGCACTAAGCGATTTTCCGACCACTAGAGGGTGACAGAAACCGCAACACATTTGTAAATAAAGCACAGCAAAAAGCTGCTACTTTTTCAGGAATGGGACGGGGTGAGCGCTGCTTTTAAACAGCGAGGGAAGAGACAAGCTAGTTTTAAAAAAAAGAAAAGCTACTGAATGGGCCGGGAGGAGCTTCATTCCGGAGCGGAATTTGACAACAAGCTTTAGAAAAGAGGTGAAAACAACAACACAGCTGCTGCTGTGTGGATATTGGTTTATATCATTATGTCTCAATGAAATCTCCACATAGCACACATTAGTTTCAGGACTAGTTGTAAGGTCTGATATCGCTTATTGCAGGTTTAATTTGAATTTTCGACCGTGCCATAATATCACGGTGTGAAAATGTTGAGCTCATTTGGATTGACGTTGAACTTGGCCACCTCTTGTACGTTCAGAGTCAAATGCTTGTTTGGGTAGGTTTACCTGAAAAACTTGAAAATCTACCCTTTTTTTCCTCAGCACTGAAACTGTAATGTGATATAATGCTGTGTTTATCCAGCAGGTCCAGCACAGTGTAAGAAGTCTTCATGACCTGCTCACTTCACTGCAGGTACCAGAAACACACCTTCAGCCCTATTTCAGCCAAGTTTAGACGCCATGTTCAGAATCCCTGCTTATTATAATTTAGTATGCAGATAACAGTTTCCGTCTCCCTCTGCCCAGGCTGTGGTGGTCCAGCAGGACTCGTTCATCGAGGACCAGCGCCAGGCCCTGAACGACCGGCCCGCCACCAGCTCCTCGTCAAGGCACTCCTCTTCTTCCTCCCTCTCCTCCTCCTCCTCCCGCCCCTCCTCCCTCATTGAGCAGGAGAAACAGAGGAGTCTGGAGAGACAGCGACAGGAGGCGGCCAGCCTGCAGGTTTGGTTTCACTTCAACATGTCTCACCTTCAGTCTGGCTTGTTTTTAGCACGTGAATCATGGGTGTACAGTATACTGATAAAATAGTGCATTATATGCTCTACTTAGGGCTGTGGCAATAATGTAATATAATAATTGAGTGACATAATGTTTATACACTTTGTTTTTTTGTTTCAGAAACAACAGGCCGCGCACCAAGAAGAAAAGAGGAGACGAGAGAAGGAATGGGACTTGAGGGAGAGAGGGCTGGCCGAGAGGGAGGAGAGGCTGCGGGAGGAGGAGGAGGAAGCCGGGAAGAGGCGCAAGGAGCTGGAGGAGGAGAGAGAGGAGCTCCATAGGAGGAAAGAGGAGTACCAGAGAGACCTGGAGAGACTGAGGGAGGCACAGAGGAGGCTGGAGAGAGACAAGGAGGCCCTGAGGAGAGACACAGAGAGAATGGAGGCCATGAGGAGAGAGGAGGTGAGCACTGGTGTACTTGTTTTGCTGTCCTTAAGAGAACCAGCTTGAGTTTTAAAGCCCATTCACATCTAGAACGATAACTATAACTATAACAATCACAGATCCTGTCATGCCATGTCTTCATATTTGTCTGTTCTCTATCCATTGTTTGCAGTCGGGCCAGCTTCCGAGGTACAAGCGGACCCCCTCCACCACCTCTGAAGACTCTCTGAGGTTCCACAGCTCCGGCTCTCTGGACCTCGATGCCAGAGAAGCAGCAGAACAGCAGAAAGAGGTACAAAACTTTTGATTTGTTTTCGAAAAGCTAAGGGAGACAACGGATGAGTTTGGCTGTAAATAAAGACCCTTTATGGTTCTGTAAAGAACCCTTTCCAGATCAGTTCCACATCTGTTCCCGATCAGTAGTATTAAAAGACATTTGTAAGAAAAAACAAAGGGTTGTTTCAGTCATCACAGTTCTATGTAGAACCACCAAGCTAACCAAAGAACCCTCGAAGAACCGTCTTCTTTCTGGGTGTGTTGTAGGTGGAGCTCTCGTCTTCTGCCCCGACCAAAGAACCCTTCCTCCGCATCGGTTCCAAGAGGATGGGCAAAAACTTCAACCCCTTCTCCTCCTCCTCCTCCTCCTCCTCCTCCTCCTCCAAGCCCCAGGGAGGTGAGAAGGAGTCCCAGCTCCCTACCCGACTCCTCCAGCTGGCCAAACCCAAGGAGAAGAAAGAGAAGAAGAAGAAGAAGGGGAAAGGTGGAGAGCAGACACAGAAAGGTACAATGCACAAGATTTTATGAACAAATTATATTCAGACAAAATATAAAGGATTTATTAATATATAATAATATGAAATATGACTTTAAAAAAACATGAGATTTTTTGTTTGTATTTTTCTAGGTTCTTAATAAGTCAGTGTTCAGTGTCCTGCTGTTGGGGTGGTGGTGATGGTTGGGTTTTTCATAGATCATCTAATTGTGATATTTTGTGAACTGATGATAAATCAGAACATATTAAATTCAATTTAATATAATACATATTTAAATGAATCAAAAATGTGCCTGGCAATAGTAAACCATTTAAGACCAAGCCCACTTCTGATTAGACACGCCTACTTCCGGTTCCCAATCAGGATGCAAGGCCTTTGCTAGCTAAACCCCAAACCCGAATCTGTGGTGAACCCTGACATCTGTGGTGAAAAGTAGGGTACTGCACTGGCCATCTGCTATTGGCTGATCTTTGTGCCTTCACCACAAATTTGGGTTTGGGTTTTAGTTACTCTTTTAATGAGAAAGACCTGGCTTTCCCTGTCTGGACCTGTAGTGAAAGCCAGGTTAATGTCAAGGCCCAAGCGAGCCCTTTTTAGCCCAGTAGTGGAACGCAGGCTGATGTTGTGCCCATCTGTCTCTGTCTCTCTAGAAGGCACAGTGATGTCAGATCCTCAGAACGATGGAGACATCTTCTTTTGCTGAGGACTTGGGACAGTGGGAATATCTTCTGCTGATCTTCTGTCTGAACTTCAAACCTTCCTAAGGAACCAGGCAACCACCTAGTGCAGCAAGTTAATCCTTTCACTGGCACCATTTTGAATTTCCAGTCGGATTAAACTGCACGCTTTCAAGAAGGATGCAAAATGGCCACATCTCCCTTTACTGACAATCTGGACTCTGGACAATCTCCAAGTCTTCCTGTCTCTGGACAATCTCCAAGCCTTCCTGTCTCTGGACAATCTCCAAGCCTTCCTGTCAGACAGCCGGTCTCAAACTATGGCTGGGACCCGTAATGGATGGTAAGCCTACTTCTGCTGGGTTCCCACATGGCAAGAGCAGTGATATGTTTTAATAAGCCTTGCTCCCAGGACGAGAGACTGAATTACCTGTATGAGTCCCAGACAATGATGATGATGATCTCCTCAACTAGATGCCGGATCCCTCTCGGAACTAAGTTTGAGGCGTCGGTTCAGTCAGGATTTTGATCAACTAATGTGCCAATAATATCCCTTGCTGTGTGACTGAGGGATCGAATAACCTACTATGGGTTAGAGATACGAAGAGAAAGCCTAGGAGGGACGGATCAAACAAAGGCAACGCGTGGAATACAATAGGAAATTTTGGATTTTTTAAATTTTGAGATTTTGGATTTCTTCCAGCTATCGTGAAGAGATAAGAGACCTTTGGACATGCGTTAAAACTTGTCCTTCTGGTGTGAAGACTATGGTGCTTTGAGTCAAATCTCCTCTAGACTTTTTGAACTGTAGCAAACCTTAGCTTTAAAATGAAGCAATAATAACCTAGTGGGCTATTTCTTTGTCATATTGCTGATGCTAACTTTAAATGCTCATGGTGCTGGGGGGTCCCCACCTCACCATGATGAGTGGCTATTACATTTTAATGACCCTGAGTCCCAGGATGAAAGACTACATTTACTCAGTTTGGGTGCCAGGCTGAAAAAGTCGAGGAACCCTTGGCCAGAAGTGTGATTTTTGTGCGAAATTGCATAAAAATAACATTTTTCTTTCAGTTGGACATCAATGTTTTGTTTCCTACATTTGTTTTAACTCTTGTTTTACCTGTCAAGTTGACAAAGAAGACATGATGGTTTACTGTGGGGATGGGGGGCGCAGCAAATGCTGTTTGGCATGGTGTTTGTAACGGTTCGTAACCCCTTACCTGCAGCGTCAGCGTACACAGCAAGACAGATATGAAAGGATATGAACCATGGACACACAGACATGACTAATCAATGACAAGTCAGTCACCGGAGAGATGGCTGAGTCTAGAGACGAGTTTGTCTCGTTGTCTATGGACGAGTGGTAAGGGAAGAGAAAGGGAGAGAGTTGGTGAAAGAAAGCTGTTTTCAGTGTGAGAGTGGGAATGATAGCCAAAGAGTCAGTGGTATTGGTGCCTTAAGTATCCGATGGCCACTTTCCTGTTGAATGTAATGACATATGGCTTGACAGTGGAATGAAATACATACTTAAAGCAAATTTCCATAGTACTGTTGTCAGATAATAACCTCCTATCTCCAAAAAGCCAGCTTCTCAGGAATTCTGCAAAACAGCCTGAATTATAGATAGCCATGTCCTTCAGTCATGAAACGTACTCAGTACATGAAGGACCATGCGAACTATCAATTCAGATAAATAGAAAAACATCAAAATTGAACATCAGTGCATAGATACAGTTTGTTCACAGGAAATGTTACATAATTATTGGTCTTTATTGGATGAGCATAGTTCGAATAACCTTTCAATCACAGAAAATAATGTGAAATATTCAGTGTATTGACAATCCAGTCTAACAAGAGTACATTAATGTACACCCCCCTGTGTGACAATCACTATGAGGGATGAAATGAAACTGATTCTGGTATGGGATGCCAGGCTTATACCAGGTTCAAAGAGGGCGTCAGTATTTTAGAATATAAACCAATACTGAAAGCCACATGTAACATGCCAGAAATCATAGCAACCGGACTTGGTTTTCTTTGTTACACATAGATGGATGTTAGATCCCCATTATATAGAAAAATGGGTTATTACTATATAATTATCCCTGTGTCTGGCCTACAGTATGTCAACAATGTCCAGTATGAGTACTGGATAGGAGTGGTACTCTGTATCATTCAATACTTAAAGCTTACTGTAGTGCTTGTAGGCGGTAGAAGCACTGAAGTGACATCGGTGCATCCCTAATCACTGCAGTACGGTATGATTCGATGTGACAATCAGGGCAATGTAACTGGATTCTATGTTTCAGTCACTGCACCGTACAGAAGAGGATTAGGGCCACGTGTGAAAAAATCATTTGAGTTCTGAGTTTAAAGTCAGAATTCTGTGTTTGAAGTCCGAATTCTGACTTTATCCTCAGAATTCTGACTTTAATCTCAGATTTCTGACTTTTTTGTCAGAATTCTGACTTTAAACTCAGAACTCAAATACATTTTTCACATGTGGCCCTAATCCTCTTCCATAGCACCGCAATAGGATCTAGATTAGAAAGGTTTTAACAAGCACTTTAGATAGATGTTTGAAGTACATAGACTTTGTAGTAATATTGTAGTAAGTCTTCTATGCTGATGGTGTTAAAGTTAGAGACAATCATTGAGTTTACATTGAAAAGCAAGTTTTTAAACACATTTTTTTTAATTGAGAAAAAAAATACTGTTGGGTTTGTGTGTAGCCATACTGTGGTCAATTCACTGTCACCTCAATCAATATCAATCATAATAGATAGAAACTGCAACTCTCTGACAAATGATAGTACATAGCATGTTTATTTTTAGGAAGATGTTGGATAGGGCTCCTTCTCATGCCAAAAATCCTTCAATATTTTGATTTTAGAAAGAAAAAAAAAATCAATCTGAATTCAGTCTGAATGGAACCCAGGTCTGGTATATGCCAATATTTTCTACTTTTTAGACTATTCTTTCAGAGTATAGACAAATGGCTTTTTTTTTACATTTATTGGAAAGCCAATTCATAAGCCACTAAGCCAGTGAGCTGATAGATGAGTGAAATGAGAGAGACCAAACGTTTTGGTACTTTTTAAGAAAAGTTCCTCTTTTTTGAGATTCTCAAATCCTTCTTCTACTTTAACAAATCCCTCTGCAGCTTCTTTTGATGCTTTAGCCCGCCTTCTGATTTCACTGGCCATTGTAGATATCATAGTTGTATTGTGTCTAACTCTGCATAGGACAAATCAGTTCCAACCAAAATCCGACTGATTTTTAACCCGGATTCCATTTGGAGTCAAGGAGCAAAAACAGCTGCAAATCTTGAATACTTACGACTTCAAAACTCAAAATCCTTTCTCTTAATGAAAGTCCTGCATCTCTTTTCTTGTATTTTCCCCTTTCCTCCTCCTGCTCTAGTATTGATAACACAAACGCACAGTAGATGCCTCAAGGCTCCTGTTCCTCCCCTATCCTCCATCCAGAATAATCAGCTCATAGCTCTAGATTTTCACCACATTGATTTTCTCCTCCTATTCTCCGCCCTGCCCTCTGCAGGGACGCAATTCATAGGAGCCTGCAGTCGAAAGAATAATATTTCAACCCACCCATGTCATTTTCTGCCTTTCTGCTGAGAGGAGCAGATTTATCCAAAACCTGAAAGCACAGCAACCCATTCCCCTCTCTCTCTCATTCACTCCAATTCTCTCTCTCCCTTTTCTCTTCTTTCTCTTTCCATCTCTCCTTCTCTCATTCCCTCTGTATTGTTCTGTTTGGTCATCAGCAGTGTTTAGCCCTACTCCACCATTTAATTTTCCATTGTAATGACCAAAAAGAAAAAATCCACACAGAGACCGAATTCTCTGGTTTCTTGTTTTGCTTTAGAGAAGAAGCCCAAATCTAGACTGAACTGACCAAAACCATTGGAATTAAGACTGAACAATATAAAGAAAATATTTCCCCTACAATTGTAAGCTATTTGGTGTTTTGAACCACTAGTTTTAAAACTGGACTTTAACTAATGTATCACCACTCACTGCAACTGCAATATGTCAAAGTAATCGCAATATATTTTGTCTGTATTATGCAGGAATTGAACGGGAGAACTGTGTTATAGCTGTGCCTTAATACTGATTTAGCCTTCCATTTATGACCCGACGTTGTGGAATGGATCAGAAAGTCCCAGTGACTACGATGCTACCAGAAAAATATCTAATTAGATGCTACATTAATCAGCCCGATTAATTTATTACATGAATCTCTTTTATGTATCCTAACTGTTTTCATGAGTTCATTCACTCCTTTGATTCATTTACTGAAAGTGTCTTAACAATATGAATTGGGACGTATTGTCAGCATTTTCTTATCCTTCACTTGAAAAGCATTAGCTTACCCAACCATGACACAACCCTACAGATACTTGGTATTCTTCTCAAATGCTGCAAGGTTATGTATTTGTGTTCACGTGTTTGGTAAATCTGGTTTTAGATTTGGTTTTAGGTTTTGGATTTAAACTACCTGAAACTACCTGCCCCTCTTGGTTTTTGCAAGAAAGACGAACAAAAGTCAGACGTTAAGATGGATGAAGTGCTCCTCGGGTTTTGTCAAGTAGTCAGAATGTATTCAGCTTCTCCAAAAAGTAACAGCACTCTTCACTCTAATAAAAAAAACTGAATGATCAGCTATTGGGATGTTTGCTTGACAGCAGCACTTACTTTTTCTCTACTGCCAAATCATTCTAGCCAGAATTATTTAGCAGAGTCATTCTGCGAAGAGGGAGATCACTTCAAAGAGTAACTGAACCCCAAATGCAAATCTGTGGTGAAGCCTGACATCTAACTGTGAAAAGTAGGGTACTGAACTGGCCATCTGCTACTGGCTGGTCTTTGTGCCAGGTGATGTCACCACCTGTTGTACTCTTAACAAGGTGACATCATCGCCAATAGCAGATGGCCAGTTCAGTGCCCTACTTTTTCACTTCATTAGATGTCAGGCTTCGCCACAGATTTGGCCGGGGTTTAGTTACTCTTTAAAGACTAATTTACACGTGGCCTCCATCCCTCCTCCTGGATCCAGACAACCATAGCCCCATAGGCCAGTGGTTCTTAAAGTGGTGTCCTTCAGTGGCTTCCAGGGGTTCCTCAGAAAAATGAGGAATAGTTTAATTTCACTGTAATTTAATTCACTAGAAATTATCCCAGTTAGACAATATATAAGAATGACTATTCTCATTGAAAGGTTTGACTCTCCCCACATGCAGTTTAGACAATTCAAAACTAAATCAACAACTTCCCATATGAGTCCGTGGGACAAGATAAACTCAATCACAGATAAAAAAAAATATGATTGTCAACTGTTGAACATTCACTGAGTTTTGTGGTTTGACCAGGAAGTGAAACATGAATATCTCTCCTCTCCTAGTCTGTGTTCCCATTAAAAATGCACTAGATTATTACTAAACTATTCACAGCGGCTTTTAAAAACTCACATTAGACCTTACAGTTTTGCACTGTATGCCAGAGCTTTTTGCAATTTATTTGTACTAAAAACAAGTAGGTACAAAGTTTATTTTTTGCGTTATTTCATGTACAAAGAAAAAAAAGGGCAAAGCAACAAATTGTGTAAATATGTTTTATGTACAAATTTGAACTTCCAAAGTATTGGAATTTGTTTTGTTGGATGATCAATGATTTTTTTTTTTTTTTATAAATAAATAATAAGGCTTTATTTATCTGCCCTCTCCTTGTTTTGGAGGCATAAAAAATATTAGAAATGTACAGTAATTTTTCCTCTTCAATAAATAACTATGGCTGTTTGTCAACTGTGGTATATTGTGTGGATCTATTTTCTGATGCAATAAAAGAAAGACGGTGCTTTTTAAAGGAGGGAGTGGGAAAGTGGGAGAAAGATTTAGGAAAGAGGGAGAAACGGAAGAAGGTAGAAGAAAGCATGAGGTAAAGAGGGAGAAAAGAGATATGGGGAAGAGAAATATGAGGAGATATTGCGAGAAATATGGGGCCACTACCAACTACCAGCATAATATGATGAAAGCTTACCACAGTGTACACTGAAAGAAAAGTCTGCTGGTTGTAAAATCATTGCAGAAATTATTTTTTTTTAACCTTTTACCTCATTATGCAGGGTGGACAGCAATTTCAGGGCAATGTGATCTCATAAAAAATTATGAAATGAGCACAAACTCTGAAATGCATATTTACGTGCTGTGGACACGAATTATGTGAAAATGATGTTCCTCCACCACAAACTGGATTCTGTGATAACACAAACTAGAAAAGGCAAAATTTTCTGAAGAAAATTTAAAGTGTGCTTGCCGTCCAAGCAGCAGTCACTTTGAATTGATCTTTGCTAGAGTGCTGCTAAGTTGCGGGTGCGGTTTCGCCAGTGGTCGCTAGGGTGTTTCTAGGTGATTGCTAGGGTTTTGCTAGGTGGTTAAAGGGTGTCACTAGTGGTTGCTAGGGTGCTATGGAACAAAGAGAATCCAAGGAAAAAAGAATTGTGTTTCCACGATTTAGTCACTGAGTTACGATCATTTAAAATGTAACAGGTTGCTGTAGCGCCCCCAATTGTCGAAATGACACCAAATTTTACAGGTTGGCTGAGACATGATACGTGCAGAATTGTACCAAATTTGGATGCCTGATGCGTTCATGAGTTACACCAATTTTTAAAACATAGGCCCCGCCCACAATATTTGACCAAACCTTGGAAGCCAATAACATCAAAACGGTACGGAATATCAAAAAACAAATCGGCACATTTGTGCAGGACGGTCCAGATATGCTGTGTATCAAATTTGGTGAAGATTGGACAAAATATGTGAGTAGCGAAAAACCTGTTTTGGAAAAATTCAAAATGGCGGAAAATCTAGTTTGGTGTAATTTTTTAACCCTAAACAGAGTAGAAGGGGACACTTTGAACCTATCTACCCAGTTTGGGAACTGTAGCTCTTATGGTTTCTGAGCTACAGATACTTTTATGCAAAATCCCATGTAAGTGAATGGGCCAAAAAAATTGCATTTAATCGTGAATATCGCAAAAACTACATGACGAATCTCTTAGAAAAGTAATAGCACACTTCTCCTCAATAAGCCGCACGTTTTGATGTCTCATATGTCTATGTAGTGTAAAAACTGTAGGAGTAGCGCGCAGAACTTTTGTCCGGAAGAAGAAAAAGAAGAAGAAAAATAATATTAAGTATGCCTACGGCAAGCACACTAATTAGATTCTGTGACATTCTGTCATAGCATAGCACATTGTGACCACTGGCTTCTTTAGAGTAAGTAAGCAAGTGAGTAAGCAATTATGCAACTTACTTTATTCTAAACAAAAGTACATTATTTTGTACCTAATGAGGAAAACAATCTGCATCAGTGACAACTTTCCTGGGATTTTCTATTCATCCTACTACAGAATGAGGAACACTCTGTCCGCCCGTCCGTCCGTCCGTCTGTCTGTCTGTCTGTCTGTCTGTCTGTCTGTCTGTCCGTCTGTCTGTCCGCATCCATTTTGCTCCTCAACCGGTTGGCCAATCAATCTCAAACTGCACATGGGCATTGAGCATTGGCATAGGCAGGGACTGACGGAGCTGATTTTTCCATTTTCCCAAATTTACGCTGTTTATGTGCCTTTTTGGCAAGTCTGCGCGGAGTTGTAGTGCGCCCATCCCCGGGTATGGACTAGTTTGTATAGAAGCCCATTTCCACCACCTGTTAAAAAAATATATTTTTTTCATTATGAAGTGTTTATGAAGAATTTTTTTCTCAATATTACGACTTAGCATCTCATAATTATGACTTAGTATATGTCATAATTATGAGATACTAAGTCATAATTATGAGATACTATACTAAGTCATAATATTGAGAAAAAAAAATCATTTTTGGAAGGCAAATGACTGAGGTTGTCTAATAACTTAAATTTTTATACCAGCAGCCACTTTTTGACAGAAGATGCTACGTTTTTGAAATGGTGTACTTCTAATTTTGAAACAAAATGTTTGATTTGGACACCACAGTGAAAAGACCGACACACATACAAACGCACACACACACACACACCCACACCCAGTCCCTATACACACATTGTGTCACAGAATAGCCCATTGAGGCTATCACACCAGTGCTGAGTGTGTAAATTGATATTATGACTCATGTCATATCAGAGTACAAGCTCAGCTTCAACAGAGAGTTACTATTCACTGCCTCTTACACTAGCATTGCTACATCCAAAAATTGTTTAAAGCTTGAAGGGAGTCCATGCTACAAAATGTACCTGTTATTCCTGTGATATCGGACAGTTCAATCAATACTACTATCAATCTACTTTAAGAACTCTCACACTAGAAACTCCAGAAACCAGAAAAGCAAGACAATAAGCTGTGATGTCTATTATCAAGAGATAATACTAGAAGCTGCTCCACTGTCAGTGAAGGCAATGGATGGTGGTGTGTGTGTTTGATTTCATGAGTCATGCCATATCAGGCTACAGGCTCATTGGAGAGATACTATTCATCATTGGCATTGCTGCCAGTGGCCTATATGTGGGAGTTTCAATCGTCTGAACTTTAAAGATTAACTAAACCCCACCCAAATCTGTGGTGAAGCCTGACGCCTAATGGTGAAAAGTAGGGTACTGCACTGGCCATCTGCTATTGGCTGATCTTTGTGCCAGGTGATGTCACCTTCTATAGAGTACAACAGGTGGGGACATCACCTGGCACAAAGATCAGCCAATAGCAGATGGTCAGTTCAGTACCCTACTTTTCACCATTAGATGTCAGGCTTCACCACAGATTTGGGTTTGGGGTTTAGTTACTCTTTAAAGTCACAATGAAACAGCGTCTTGCTTCCTCAATTTGATGTATTTCCCGCTGAAACAGGATATCAGGGCGGGACATAACGTGGGGAGGGATCATTCAAAAGTGTAAACCAGTGGGATATCAGTTAGGGAGACAAAGGCAGCTTTATTTGATGAGAGGGGGTGGAGGGTGGAGGATAGTTTTATTGATTAAGTACTCCTACTGCATTACACAGAATCATTCATTTAAATTGGGAGAGGCTACGCAGACGAAGTCAAATGGTCCGCATGAACGCCTTTATGTGGGCAACGTTCAGCTTCTCTTGATTGTTTGAGCAATCAAGCAATCATACTGCTTGCCATGTGCCAACATCTGTTGTTGTGTTTGGTGGAACCTCATCTGCAAGGTGCAACTGTGCGTTGAGATCTTGCCTAGTGGGAAAAATAACTCGCTTTCTTACACAAGTTTATTCCAGTCCCAGTATTCAGTTTGGATTATGGCTGTTTCGTGTCATCTCTTCTGTGGATATATTAGGTTTCTCTCTGCAGTTTGCAGGGTGTTCAGGACTACACTGAGCTCTGTGCACGTGTGATTGATAGGCAGTATTGCCGCCTGCTCGCAGAGAGCTCACCTGATTGGTTGAGGCCTACCGGGAGCGGTGAGATTTTGGAGAGCCTGAGAACAGAGGCAAGGGCGATCACAGAGGCCTGATCTTCTCTCAGACCATCTGAATTACTGATAGCTGAAAAGGTGTTATGAAATATTCGCCAAATAATACAAAAAGAAAGTTGCCTAGCCCAGCTTTAATGGCACAATTATTTTGAAAATCGTCAGAAGGAAACACATTAGAAGTGAAATTAGCTACTGAGACCAGAACTTCTTGTGGTCCCATTGACTGGGCCGAGTTTTTCTGGAGCCAGACTCTAGCGGACATTAGAAGAACTGCATCTGCCACCACTTCCGCATTGGCTTCAAAACTCACCCGTGGTGTTGGCCACTTGATATACACATAGAAAATCAATATATTATATGTTCTCTTCATTTATTGTGCCAAATTTTCAGTTTCCCGTTTGAAACCAATGAATGAATGATGATAGGTTGTATTTTAACCTACCTTTTTTTCTCTGGGTTCGATTGCTCTGTAGCCTAGTTTGTTATCTGATTTGTCAGCTCTGTGCCTATAAATGAATATATAAAGTCACCTTTCTATTGTGCCGAGAGTTCAGTTTCCTGATTGAAGCCACTGACTGAAATGAAAAAATGTGAAGGGGAGACCGATTAAAATTTACCTTTACCCTGAGCCCATTGTTATCATCAGTTATTGTAAGCTACATTAAACCTCCAGTCACCTTCATTCAGCATAGAAAACTACACCTTCAAATATCCCAAAGAGGTTCTGATGAGTTACAGGTAGCATGTTAAAACCAGTGTAGCTGCTTGCGCTCTTGGGTTCTGTGCAAGGACAGCTGACTGGGCAACATAGGAGGTCAGCGACATTTCAGCTCAACTGGTCATACTGAGGTGAACACCAACAAGATCAACAACGCTAGTCCACGCGCTGCCTACACTCCAAGTTCCTTCTGGGGTTATTCAGCACCCCCACCGCCTCCTTCAGCACTGGACACCAAGGGAGAAAGAGGGTATTCAATACCTGAAGTAATGAAACTCTAGTAATAAAATGGATTTGGATCGAGACGCACAACAGGGAGGAAAGGAGTGAGAGGTCGAGAGAGGGCGAAGAGACAGTGAATATCAATGCAATTACGTATTGATTGGAGGAGAAGAGGAGAAATTTGCTTGCTGAGCCATGGCTGATTTTGTACATTCTATCTTCCAACTGTTCTAATTAATTTCTGTCCGTGTGTTGGCCTTTTTCATTGACGTTTTTAAAAAAGCTTTACAATGTCAAACCTAGCTTGAAAGTAACTGCTGTCCCAGCTAAAAACATGCCCTAAATAAAAAGACATGGATGTGACAAAATCGAATGAAGGCTTCATGTTTACTATGATGAATTACCTGGTGCTGAGGAAGTTGTTTTTCAAACTGTACAAGAATGAATGGCAGCACTTCTGAAGGAAGGAAAACGAGCCCTGATATCTCCAACTATGCTGACTGTGTGCAGACAAACCAGGAATAATGGAAAGGATAGGGGCGACCTGGACAATACATAATTTATTTTCAGGTATCATGAGAGTACAATGCACATATTGCACATCCTGTAGAATATATACTGTAAATTCACACTACCTCCTCCTCATATTCTCATGTTTTATTACATATATATATATTGCATAGCTTGATATTTCTATAATTTTGGTATTGTTGACCTTTTTCATTCATTTTTTGTCCACACGTGATGTGAATTGTGTCATGATCTGGCTCTTTGTGTTTTGCCCGCCCACCTAATCCTTTTCCTTTCTCCCTCTCCCTCAGCAGGTACATGCAGAGGGGCGGGGCCGATCTCCACGGGAGTGAGGCTCACAAGGCACACCTGTCTCTCATCCCGCAATCAGCCCGGCTTCTTAAGCCTGCTCCAAATTCTCCCCAGTGCCAGATGATTCCCGCACATGCTCGTGTCTCATGCCTCCTCGCTCTCGTGAAGATCTCCTGTCGATCTCCTGTCGTAGTGTTTCCTCAGCGTATCTCTTGTAGATACTCCAGTCCCAGTTTTCTAGTGAGTTTTTTCCCTCCTGGACACTTTAAGTTATTTTGCCTGTTCATGGTCTCGTTTTTTCCCGTCAAGGTGATTTTCTGTTAACTTTTGAAAAGAAACTGTTTTTGTTCGATTCTGCATCTGGGTCCTGGCTCTCCTTGAACACACCCCTAACAAATTGCAGCATGTTTCTCTGTTTGTTGCTCTGTTTCTCAATCGCTATCTATCTCACACACATGATCTAAGCATCAACACGTTTCACTTTCAGAGGACCTCTTCCCATCTTTATCAAGCTTTTGTCTTTCTGTGTAGCTTTCCCTCCGTCACTTGCTGCATCTCCCTCCTGCGGTTCCTCTTTCCCCCGCTCCATTCTCTTTCTTCTCTGTTAATTGATCCGGTGCCGTGCTGATGAGGCGAGTTTCAGAGTGCTGTCCATTACAAGGTGAATTATGACCAAAGAGTTAAAAGGTGCGCTCGCTGATCAGCAGTGGCGCATACCTACAGTACCTCAATGTTTTCACTACAGCGCTTCCTCTCCCCACAGTAAGTCCCATGTTTTCCACTGCGGTGCTTCCTTATTCTAGTACAGTACCTTTCCCTACAGTACTTCCATGTTTTCACTAGTACCTCCTTATACAGTACCTCCATTTTTTTTTTTTTTTTTACCCCCATATATATATATATATATATATATATATATATATATATATATATATATATATATATATATATATATATATGTGTATATTTTACAATGCACATCTACATGCCAGACACTATAGCTGTGTTCGGAATGGTTCACTCGTTCACTCACTCACTATTCCCTATGCAGTGTTTGTCATATAGTGAACTATATGGGCAACGACCGAACAAAGTTTCGGACACTACATTAAACATCATTGCTTCAAAAAATGGGTTGGATATTTGTGTCACGCACCTGGGCGCGCCCCACATCTCATAAACAAACCAAGCATCATGACAGATGGTTGAAATGTACTCAGGTAACGATATTTTAGGAAGTTTTGAATGTTAAATTACAAATAAATTGTTGAAATTCTAATCATGTACAAGTGTGGTTTTATCAACTACGGCGCTGTCTCCTAATGTGGTAGCAAGCTGTTTTAGTTTGGCAAACAATAAGCTTGTGAGCTAACGTTAGCTAGCTCACAAGCTAGCGACTAGCTAGATACTCTTATTTTTCTTCTGTAAGGCACGATCGCCTTGCATTGTGGTATACACGAGAAATTGTAGGGTACATTGTCTGTTCACTACAATTTGCAGTGCATTGTGGGTATTTTATATTTTTTTGAACTATATAGTGAATCAAATTAACGGTTAACAATTTGGACACTAGTACAAAATGGCGGACACACTATATAGTGCACTATTTCTGTAATAGGGAACGGTTTCGAACAGAGCTTATATGTAGCCTACATATGTATGGTCCTATGGTTCAAGTCCCCAACCTACCATCACTAAGTCATGAATAGCCAGCTAACAAAAAAACAGTAATACTGTTAGGATGATGTGAAATCAACACTAAATCACATTGTGCAGAAGACTCTAACTCTCTATGGGTTGAAAGTGTAAGCATGTTGCACTTGGGGTGCAGCCAGAAGTGCAACATGCACTGTCATAAAGTTTCAACCCATAGAGAGCAGTGCATCAGCCATTTTCTATCCCATGTGATTTAATATTCGCAAATAAGCTCATGATGTTTTGACATGCACATGTTGTATTGTATGCACTTTCTAGTATGTGCGTGTCACCTGAGGGTTGATGTCAACAAATCACTGAAACTCTGAAACTGTATTGCTACTGTACAGTATGCATTTTATTTTAATAGGTGAGTCAACTTTTCCCATGTGATATGATTGTCTGTTGAATGTTGAAATAAGTGTGGTCTGCTGTTACGACCGTAATTTTGTGGTCAGTGGATCTGTTTTCTTTTGTGTTTTTCTCTCTTTCTGAGCATCTGTGTGTGTGTGTGTGTGTGTGTGTGTGTGTGTGTGTGTGTGTGCCTGAGTTCTCTGGCTGGCTAAATTGTGGGAAATGGGCGGAGATGCGTCTGCAGGCAATTGGCTCTCCGGTGACAACTTGCAGTATAAAAGGAGTGCCAGTCACCCTGCAGATCGGAGCAGAACTCTTCCTCCACAGCTCCCAACCCATTTGCCTGATTGTTCTTGCTGCTAGTACTCAGACATTATGTTCCACTCCTGTGGATCAATATATATTTAGGTTCTTAATTGCTTCCCTGTTGACCACTCAGACTTGTTATCAGTTATGTCTTTGTTTGGATACCATAGGGGCAAGCTGCCACTTGTGTTGATCCTGTTTCTCCTGTTTTTGGTCTAGTTTGGGAGGTAAGATAAACATATACCAATTTTGGTTTCTTTTCTTTTGTTAGGTTACATGGATAGGAGGGAGGGTTCCACCTTTCATGTTGTGCCCTGGACGGGGGGAAAGTTACTGTTGTAACTGTGTTTTTAACCTGCAAAACAAGTTGCCTCAATGATTTTCAAGTTTTCAATCAAACATTTATATCAAGTTTAGTTGCTCGAACATTTAGGCTTTGAGGAATTATGCATCCCTTCCTGTTTGCATGTCTTCCCTGTCAACTTCTTTTGTGCATCACGGCCGGTTACAAGTATCAAAATGCAGTGATACAAAGATGATATTGCAGTTGAAACCTGTACAATTTGGTGGAGATTGAGGCAACTTTGTAGGAGAAATAAAAAAGATCTATTGCAAGGTTGGCTGGATGGTGACGCTATGGAGCGTGATCAAA